>NC_059128.1:141599290-141899290 GCF_020740605.2 Lemur catta
AAAAAAATCAACTTCAGATTCATTAGCAAATTAAATATAAATTCTAAAGATAAAAACTATGAGAAGAAAATATAGGTACTTATTTTTTGGACCTTGAGTTGGGGAAATATTTCTCAAACAAAACTCAAAAACACTTTGACCATAAAAAAAAGTTTGATAAGTTTTTTTGTCTTGAATTTTAAGAACTGTTCATAAAAAGGCACATTAAAGAAAGTGAAAACACAAGTTAAAAATTCAGGGGAAATATTTACAGTACATATAACCAACAAGGGAATAGTATCAAGAATATATAAGTATTAATTCTTTGGCGGGTGCTATGGCTCACGCCTGTAATCCTAGCACTCTGGCAGGCTGAGGCAGGAGGATTACTTGAGCTAAGGAGTTAGAGGTTGCAATGAGCTACAGTGATGCCTCTGCACTCTAGCCAGGGCAACAGAGCAAGGCTCTGTCTCAAAAATAGTAAGTAAATAAAAATAATTCCTTTAAAAACAGTAAGCAACCCCAAAAAATGATAGGAAAGAGACATGTACAGGTATTCACAGAAGATGAAAACACGTATGGATGATAAACAACAACCAAAATCAATGAACTAGAGCAACACACCAATTTGGGTACATTTCAGCAATGTAAGTCACAGATTTCTACACATGGTATAACATACCTTTCGTAAAGGTAAAGACAAAATTTAAAAAATATATGTTTCACGTGATGTGAATTAATGTAATAAAAGTATATAAAAAAGAAAGCAAGTAAAAAGTGAGTACAGATTTAGGATCTCATGCTGTCTTGGACGGGGAGAGGCAAGGACATGGGTAGGCAGGATAACAGTAGGGTTAAATATATATTTTTGTCAAGGTCTTAGTGTTTATTTTACGTGGCAGTTTTGCAGGTTCTTTGTGATTTAGTAAGTTGTTTTGTTTGTTTTTTTGTTTTGTTTTGCTTTGCTTTAAAGTACGTAATTTCCGTGTGCCACGAACCAAGGGCTATATAATTAAGCCAATTCTCTGCAGTTGAAATCTGAGGGCCTCCCATTTCCCACTGCAAATTTTTAAGGATTGGAATGGGTTATATGAGGAAATGTAAATAAAAAAACACATGCAGTGGCGGAATATTAAATGTCAGACAGCAGAATTCATGCCCAAAAGCATTAAGCAGGAACAAGAAAATCTTCATATATGATAATCATTGACACTCACTAGGACAGCTGAGTCATAAACGTTTGTGCATCAAACAACATAAAGCAAAATACATATGAAAAGTTATCTAGAGATTGATGAAAAATTTAACTATAAAATTATAGGGGAAGATGCAATGTGTTTATGAATAAACAGATTAAAAAACATAAGTAAAGTCACAGAAGATGTAAGTAATATCTCCCACAAGCTCAGTTAATAAGTATTTACATATAAAATATACCAAGCAAAGAAACAGTATATATTCTTTTCTTAGAGCCATGGAAGATTTGCAAGAGTTGTTCATGTTCTTAGTTTCAAAGATAACTTGAAAAAAATCCGAAACGGTAGAAATTTTACCACTCGCATGATCTGAATGTAATCCCAGGTATCAGAAATAAGCAACAAAATTAACTTAAAACTTCTTAACTGCTTAGATTTTAAACAATTGTCCTAAAGAATCCCTGGAGAAAGGGGCAATCACAAAGTCACCACATATTTTTCAAGAAAAAATACTGGAAAAGAGAACACTCCACACCAGTCTTGGCAACAAACAGAAGCAGACAAACAAATCCATCATGTGTCAGTGTTACTGAAGGAGAATTCATGTAAACCAAGTTTGAACTTCAGTTAAAGAGGTGGTTTTAGTAGATTCTGTGTCACTTTGTTCTGTTTGAGGAGGAAGGTCATGGGAAAAATTGCCAGACAGATTTTATGAAAAAATAACTCTTCCATACCCTGCTCAAAGGTGTTTAGAACAGCTCAAAAGTAGAAACATGAGACTTGTTTGAGAAGGAGAACCTGGAGGACTCAAGGTCACCTTGAAAATGTGGGTGAGATGACAGGTTGCAATAAAATATGATTCCAGAGTTCTTGGTACGACAGAAAAACAGTTAATGTGCAATGTCTGTCCTATCTTTATGCATCTGCTGACTGCTATTTTTTTCAAAACCTGCACAGCACGACCAATAAATAGCATAATGCTAACATTTTTTTTCTCTTTTCTCCTTTTCCTCTTTTTAATAAATAGTTGGAAAAACAAACAAAAAACAAGAGAAGCTCCCCCATGGTATGTGATGGAAGAAAGGCATGGTTCAGTTTTTCCAAAAGATACGCCTTTGCTTTATTTGCTAAAAGCTGTTGAAGGCCTCTTGGAAAAGAAACTCCACTTTGACCACGTGGGTCTGCAGCAGTTTCTTTTCTGATACAACTGCCACGGTGGTGCATTGTTGTGCCTGATAAAAGGTGGTTATTGGAACAAAAAAAAAATGTGTTTTTTCCTTCCCATGTAATATGTAATAAAACTATTCTATGAAGTCTCAATGAACTCTCTCAATTGAGAAAAATACAGACAATTTTCATTATAAGTGAATGTCTCCAATTCATTCCTTTTCTATGGAAGGAAGACATGCAACAGTAACTTACTGTAGGCCACATTTCATAAGATATAATCTATTCCATTATTCTTGTGTATGTTTCATATGAAAAATGTTATGAAGTTTTTTCCCCCTTACAAAAATACATATTCCCTTATCTCATTAAGTCCCTATCTTGCACAACACTATTCCTCTGCTGTCGCTAGATCACCAGCTCACCCAGCAGGGTCTCCCCAGACTGTATTGCTGTTTCAGAAATATAAAAGAAACACATGCATTTTGTTCACACACAGTCAGTCTGTTATTCAATTTTAAATTCTGGCAAATGGAGGTGAAATTCTGAGAATGAAATGAACCTGATTTTGGTTGACTCTACCTGATGAGATTTGACATTATTTCCAAATACTATGACTTAGTTTTTTGTTGTATGTAGAGTGATATATTTGTTTCCATAGATTACAGTGTTTTAGCCTAGCAATGACCTTAGGCTGGTGAGAGGTACCTGCGTGAGAAAAGTTAGTCTGAGAGGGCATTACAACCCTGAACATTGCATTTTGTCTAATACATTTAACATTTTAAGTGCTTGAATTTTTATGTCCATTTGATTATAAAATTAATGCATGTTTATTTTTGAAAATCCAAACACCATAAAGTATACAAACAAAAAATTAGGGATTTTCTATTTCCTCTCTCTTCCACCAGTTAATCCACTTCTAGACATTCACTATTAAAGGTTTGGCATAAATCTTCACACAGACAAATACCCACCTACCTCCACCTTCTCACGTTAGTATTCATAGGTAATTTATATACTTTTTCTTCTTTTTAAAATTATGAAATAATACTGTACATGCTATTCTGCAAAAATAGTTTCTGCTTAGAATATTATTGGTGATTTCCATGTCCACTGATCTATTTCATTCTTTCAAATAGCTATATGTGTTTTTACTCCTAAAATCAAAGCTGTAATGAAGATCCATTTTACCTAACAATTCGACCATAATTGCCTACTAGGTCAATAAGTGTTTATCTTTTGTTTTGATAAAGTACCCATTTTTTTTTATTTCAGCTTATTATGGGGGTACAAAAGTTCAGGTTATATATATTGCCCATGCCCCCCATCCCCCCGAGTCTGAGCTTCAAGCGTGTCCATTCCCTAGACAGTGCACATTGCACTCATCATGTAGGTATACACCCATCCCCGCCTCCCACCCTCCATCCCCCTGAGTCATAACTTCAAGCGTGTCCATTCCCTAGACAGTGCATACATTTTGAGATTTTAAAAATTTTACTATAAAAAATTAAAATGCCCTATAAAAATTATATCAAGCATATTCTCTGTTGCATACTCTAATAACATTGTATTATTCAATAAGTAAAATTCTATTCTTTGTGACATATTTAATATAGATTTTTTAGTTGCATAGATGAAAGATGGAGACCAGATAGACATGTATTATTTTTAAAAATTAGACTAGAAATTCTGTCAAAATTAGTTTTATATACAGCTCTATCACTTGTGTACATTTTGGCTGTGGACATATTATTAATATCATTGTCCTTGTGGTTCTAGTGGAGCTTAGCACATGTCCTGAATATTTGCAGGACTGCAGTAAGCATAAAAAGAAAAATATGCTGAGAAGATATATTTAGTTAAATGTACTCCAGAAAAAATGCATTTAGTTACATATAACATACACATACAACACATACATATAAATGATATAATTTAGTATAAATAAGATGAAATGAGACCAAATTTCATCAGCATCAGTTCACATATGTTGAGCATGGTCTAAAGGAACTAAAATTATGTCTTCTTTGATTCAGGAAACTTAGAAGGTTTCACACCTCAGCTCACTCCAGTAGGCCATTGAGACATGAAAGATTAAGTGATAAAATATACATAAAGCATTATGCAATTTAAAGATGTTAGTAAAATTAAGTTTACAGACTGTACTCATAGGAAATCAGGATCATTATTGTGAGCAAAGGACAGCCATTACTGATTTACGGAACGACGCCTGACCTCTCAAAGCCTATCATTACCTAGGGAAACTTTGGCTCAGGAAATAATCAAAAAGACCAAAAACATCATCAGTGTAGATCTATTATGTATAATAGAAAAAACAATCAGCAAGTTTGGGAAGCCAATCACATAATACTGAAACTATGTAACAAACAGATGCCTTATCACTTAAAATCAAGACATATTATAAGCCAATAAGTAAGAGCCAGCTAGTTACTCAACAATTATGTTTTGAATTTCTATATTTGCAGTTCAGAAAAATCTGTTTTCTTAGCAGCTTGCATTATATTCCCTTTTATCAATCTGTTTGAGTTTAGAAAACACTTTAATAACTCTGTTAATAACAGTAACTACTTTTGTAGCACTTACTGTGAGCCAGGCACTGTCATAAGCATTGTATATACATTAATTCATTTAATCTTCCTGTAAAAACCCCCAAAGACAAGACAGAGATCATCACTTTTTGGAAAATTAAGAACTAAATTATTTAGGTAAATTACCCATTTTCATCTCTTCAAATGACCATTCTTAAGGCTTTATTTTTTTTTAAAAAAATTGCAATCTGGATGAATATCATGAAAACAGCCTAAAGTTGTTATGAGTTTCTAACATAGTTTCTATGATAAGGCATTTATTTTCTTTCTGATGGTACAAGATAAGGTATATTTATTAATAGCATTCATCTTTACTTCTACATTTGAAAATATGTAAACCTTAGTGCATAACTAGAATTTCTTCTTTAACCCCTATAAAGTTGCATAGAGAAACTTGAATTTTCTGTCATTGAAAAATAATTTTTTTAAATTGTTGACTTTTCTTGTTCACTATCTTATAATCTCAACTCCCTTTAAAAAATTTAGTATATCCTAGTAATTTGGCACAGAGCATAGCTATATTTTCTTCTGTAAAAACAAATTTGGCTTATTTTAGATTCATAAATATTGAACATATTTTAATCAAAAAGTTATTTATCATAAAACTGCCTAATTGAATGCACCAATCCTTGTGGAATCATATGTAATGAGAAGGTTGGAATTCTCAGCTGGGATTGGGTACTAAAGACAGTAATAAAAACAAGGAAGAAATTCTGTCTTTGGGAAAATTATTTATTCTCAAAATTTTAATCTGCCAATCAAGCTAGTCCTTTGTGTAACAGAACTGTTGGTAATTTAATATCTACTTAATTAAATAATTCTGCAAGTTTCTATGAACTCCGATGGTGGTGAATATTGAATGTAAGTGTTATAAACAATACTTGTCTGCTTTAAAAGTCAGCTAGAGACTTATCTCTTCCACACAGCCTTCCTGGGCATCCTTATTCATTCCTGTATGTATGATGAACCATCCTCTTTCGATTTTTGTTCTTCATCACCTTCATTAGATAACTTTTATGTGTTACTGAGATATAGCTACAATTACATATTTGTATTTGGGATCCTAATTTTTATGTTATATTACAGCTATACTTCCTATAATTTTATCATTCTATATCAGTTTTTCAACATATATTTATTCATTCATTCCATAAATATTTATATTTCTGTTATATACAGTATATTTCCTTACATCAACCACATATGAAAAGCACCCCACTTTGGGAAGCCATGAGATGATACAGAATTATCTACCACCAGCCTCAAAGAGTTTACTACCTGGTCAGGAAGAGCTGCTCTGGGTTAGGTAGATGATGATAATAATAATAATAATACAATGTAGAACATAGTGCAAGCGAATAGAGAGGAACATAGGAAATAGCATGGGTTTTCAGAAGGGATCAAGATTTCTTATACTGAGGCAAGCAGCAAAGAAGTGACTTCTGATTCACATTTTATAAAAGAATAAGAAAAATTTGGCCATGTAGAAATATTAAAGAATTAGGTATCAAACAGATAAAACAGAAGCAACTGTAGGCTTGGAAATTTATGCACAGGGACTGAGAATAATTTGGCTTGAGAATGTGGATCCTTGCAAAGGAAGGTATAAGGGGATGACTTGCAGTAAGTTGGAATGGGGTAAAGTTTTTAAACTTCTTGTGTATAAAGATAAAAAATTAGGACTTTATTTGAAAGTTGGTAATAAACTGCTAGCTATTTGTTTTGCTGCTGACTTAAAAACTACTTTTTTTTTGAAGGTTGAACTGCAATTTTATATTTTCCATAAGGTTCTGTGCATAGTATTCACATACTTGGGAAGCAGTGACTTGGACATTTCTCTTGTGAAGTAGTTAAAATTGTGAGAGTCTTAAAGATTCCAAGTCCAGTATTGGCACACAATATTAAGTAATGATAGTCAGGTCAAACTTTCAGTAGTTTGGTATGCCTGCCAAAAATATATGTCTAAATATATCAAGTCACTTTGCCCTACAAGTTAGCCTAGAAATCTTGATAGAGCAGGCTTTCTATTAATAGAAGATGATTATTTCCTTTCTGACTTGCACACAGCAGAAGTTACTCTGACGATGGATTTTCATCTAGTAATTTGACATAACTATTGAACTACAAAGTCAAAGATGCACAGAAAGACTTATTTACACGGTAAATAAAAATCCAGCATTATTTAAAACTCAGAACAAAAAAAAATCAGCTAGCTTTGCTCTTTGGTTCTTATTTCATCTCTTCCTCCATTCAATGTTAAATAAGCATCTTCTACATACCAGATATTGTGCAGGATGACAGGAATGCCAAAAGCAGTATGTTCCTGCCCTCAAGGACATCCGCTTTTGTAGAGATCACCCACAATAAAATAGTGATAATAAATTGTGGTAAGTACAAGAACAGAGACATGAAATATTTGCTGAAAACCCAAAGGAAATAGTTCTTGCTGCATAGGTTTGCAATTATTCCCAAACATCCATGTAATAACTTTTTAAATAATATTAATCATGATAAAACAATCCATGCATTCTTGTAAACTTTCTAGAACTCTGTTTAAGCAGGCAGCAGCAAGATGCTTCACAACTTTGTTGGTTTAAAGCCCTTTCTGTTAAATTATAAGGTCAAGTAGGGATTCAAAAGGAAAACCTGTTTGCTGTGCTCAGCCTTCAACTCCTCCTCTCTGTCAATGAGATTATGCACAGCGTGTGTCTATTGTCTTGGAGAACTAAATTATGATGGACATAAGAATCAGACAAGAAAAGTCTTGATTTATTAACAGCCTACATTATGTATTCCGACAGTCAGATTCTGTACTAGTGAACACAGTCATTTATGCAACTGTTGCTATGTCTGCTACAGATTTAACATAATTCATTATTTCAGTGTCTGAGTTCTTATAAGTTCTAATGGAGAAAGAGAAGTCCAAAAGCAATGAGGACTTAAGTGATTCACCCTAGGTCAAAAGGTGATCTTTATGAAAGTGGAATTCAAAATCTTAGTTGCTCCATTAGAAGATGAAATGAAACTCTGAAAATGTCTAATACCCTTCCCATAAATGTATTACCCTACATACAGGTTATTTTCAATTTTTTATTAAACTGTAGAGAGAATTTTAATAAGACTATAATCTTTTGCTTATTCCACTTGAGCAATCCTTAGAGTTGGCAGATTCCTCACGTTATGATTTTTGTTCTCATTTGCTGTATTTGTGTGGGTCTAACACACCTTGCCGTAGTTAGAAAGATAACAGAACTATAGAAGCTGACACACAGACTTGGAATGATCGTTATCTCTCTTGTGGTAATATGATTCTGCTGTGCGATCAAGACTCTGGGAACCTTACCTCAAACCCACATATCAACAAGATACTTGATCTTAAATAACAAATTAGGGGACTGGGAGTGAAAAGCAGAGAAAGCATTCTCTTCAATAATAGAAAATCACTCCTATATAGACACTTGTCCTCTGTGAGCACAGCGGTCTCCATTTGAGTCCTCCTACAGACAATCCCCATTTAATATTGAGATAAGTTCTACTTAACTGTCTATCCCAGAAGTCAAGGTCATTTTAAGAAGAGGGTTTATGATAATTCTCATATTCTTCTGCTTTGGCATCCTTGCCAAGCTGTGCGAGCAAATGCTGTCTAGAAATGGACATGCTGCTCTCCATGGGGTCTCCAAGCCTTCCATGCGTCCCTGTGAATTCAGCGAGTCTGTGTTCTCTCTCCTCAGCTACTCTGCTCTGTTCTCTAAAGCTATGCCTTGAGCTTCCTTTTCCTTCCTACTTCAAGATAAGGTTAAAAATAGAAAAGAATGGTACTTTATCATCGCTTTATTTTATTGTTTTTGTAAAATATGTTTTTATTTGAAAAGTGGTTGTAATTGCATTAGCTTTTCCATGCACTTCAGAAGGTTGTAAAAGTATCTTAGATAGAAGTGAATATATATATTAATCTTGGCATGAAGTAGAGAATACATATTTACATTTGGCATAGTTTTTTATATACAGATATTTTTTATTTCAGAATATTATGGGAATACAAATGTTTAAGTTACATATATTACCATTGTCTCACCTGAGTCAGAGCTACAAGCATGTCCATCCCCGAGACATGCATCATTTTAAATATTTCCTTGAGGTTTTCAGGAAAACCTCAATGAAATTCTTCATGAGAGGGAGAATCCATGTGTGAAACTATGCTTAAGTCAGACCAAATCTAAACTCATCCAGTCAGGGGAATATAGTCCTGAATGGATTCTAGCTTGTCAGGATATAAATGCCATGGTCAATTTTCTATCTGAACAACTTAGTTCTTTAATTAAATAATGATATTAATAAGCCCTTTAAAGAAAAAGTGACTATGACACAGATCAAAGCATTAAGACTTCTCAAATTTTCCCAGTTGACAGCTTTTCAAGCACGTGCAGTGTTTTCTGTGTTAATATGGCAATTTATTATCAAATAGTGTTAATAGATGCATGTTCTAATCCAGAATCAGTTTATTTGATGTATCAATTCCTAGGCATAAAGTTACTAATTGAATTTTACAAAGGTTGATTTAGATATAAACTTGTATCCTAAAAATAGAATTAGGGTATAGAGAATATTTTTTGTTTATGGATCATATCTGCTCATGGTTTTTTGTGAACTGAAGTTCTAATGAGGCATAACTTCTTCCCTGTTATGTTACATGTTGCCTGAATCATTGAAATAATTCACAGTGTATTGTAAAAGATAGTTAGTGACACTAAATAAAATATTTTCTTGATGTGGGATCCTAGGATAGTATACACAAGCACCTAATATGCAATTTTTAGGCACCTAAAATATCCAGTAGGAATATTTATTTGCAGTCACATGTTTAACCTTTGATTTATGCTCTACTAGAACCATTTTCAAGTGTATTTCCTACAAAATGACTCCATCTATACACAGAGAACGTTTCTACCTACTAGTTCTGGTTTTGGATGGAATTTTTCTGTTTAGAATAGATGGCAATTTTTGAAGCTTTAAAGAAACTTCTGGAAAAATAGCATCCTGTCAGGGATAGTTAGGGAGGGAGTGGGACAAGTATAGCTGGAAAACCTAAATCAATATCCTTGAGCATTTATCCTTGTGCTCTCTCCCTTTCTCTAATGACATGAATACTACATGGCATCTGTTAGTTTTCACTGGAAATGTGAAGGTAGGAGATACAGTTTCAGAAAAATACTATTCCCAAAGGAAAGTCCTGAAAAGCAATGTAAACCCAGTCAGAGCAGGAGAAATTAAGTGAACCCCAAACCATATATATATATATATATATATATATATATATATATATATATATATATATATATGCATATATATGTATGCATATATATATAGTGCATATATATGGCATTAGAGGTAGAGATTCTATATGAGCATGAAGCAGGGAGGGTTGTCCATAAGGTTCAAGGCATTGGCAAAACATTTCATGCCAATTGTGCCAAAGGGAAATTTAACAGCCATTGGCATTCAAAATTTTCTTATGGAAGTAAAATATCTATTTTTCATTTTTATAATTTATTTTAATGGGGAAGAAAGAGGAGATTAAAAAAAGATGCAAAACTAGGAAAATGAAGTGATCATTTAAGAAGCTTCAACCCACTTTGGACAAATAAACATGAAACAGATGGCTTGGGTTAAGAGGTCACAGAAAAAACAAATTTAAAGTCTTAAGGCCAAAGTATTCATGGCAAAATGCTTGTTGAGTTCTATAAGAATTCAAAATCATATTAAAAGGTTTGAAAACCCCAGGGGGCATCAGCGACATACTTCAGTGACAGATCTCTCAGGTCACAGAACTCAGAAGAGACTGCTCTGACTGAAGCCCTGTCAAGGAATTTCCAGGCCCCAGGTCACTGCATGTGTGTACACTGGGGAAAGGACTTCTGTTGTTACCTCCTGGGCTGTTGGAATTCCCAGTCTGCGCTGCTGGTGGAGGCTGCGCAGGGAGACAGATGACTGGGGTATGGTGACAGAGACCAAAACTAGCATGAGGTAGCCTAGGCTGGAGGCCAGGACTTGCTGACTTTACAGCCCATTGCTGAGGAATTGTTCTAAGTGCAGTGGGAACCCATTCTAGGTTTTAAGTTGGGAAGAGGCATGTGGAGAACAACATGCTCCAGTTTACATTTTAAGAAAATTACCCTTGGTGTAATGGGGGGAATTAATTGGAACGGGGCAGGTTTGGAAGCTAAATGACCAGTCCATAGGTGATGGTGCCCTGGAAACCATGGGCAGGAAAAAGTGGAGAGGTAAGGCTGACTTTTTGATTGGATGCAGGAGAGGAGGGAACAAGAGGACATAAAGATGTAGCCTAGAGACTTCAAGACTCTAGCTTAAGCTCCTTGATGGGTGCATTTGGAGAGAAGTCGAGTGGTTGCACAGGTGTGAAGACTAAAAATCAAGAACTGTGTTTTGGACATGCTAATGGGAGGTGCCTGTGGTTAACAAAGAAGAAAAGCTACTATTTATCATGTGTTTTACTGTGTGCTGGTGAGAATTTTGATCCCTTTGAGTTAATATATTTATTATTATAATAACTTTCTTGCCGTTACTATCTCCATTGTACAGATGAGAAAACTGAAGCCTAAAAATGTTAAATTAAAGCACTCTAATGCCCCATAACTAAGAAACGGTGAGGCTAAAATTCAGTGTGCTTGCTCTGTCTCTAGAATCCTTGTTTTTAAATATTTCATTTACATCACTTCTCCATGTACTACATTATTTAGATGATAAGAGAGCAACTAGATAAGTGAATTTGAAATTCAGAAGAGACGTCTATACTGTAAATATCCATTTAAGAGTATTCATAATTACAAGGACAATTTCGGTGGAGCTATGACAGCAATAGCCACGTTGGGGTGGAAAGAAAAGGACATCCAAGACAGGTGCATGAAGCCATGAGGCATTGATGATTCAACAGGGTGATCTCTGAAGGGCAAAAAAGAAATGAAATTCCCTGAAGGGAATTTGGAGTTAGGAAGATTTTGTGTTTGATTTTGTTAGTGGTGTTTGATTTTTTAGTAGTGTTTGATTTTTGTTTTAAAGATGGAACATTTTATTGTTATGAATGAAAACAATAGGAAAAATGAAGAGGCTGTGAACCAGGAGAGAAAGGGAAAATTGAAGGATCATACCACTGCGGACAGCATGCAGATGGGGATAGGACTGAGGGTTGATTGGCAAAATTCAGGTCTTACTCCTTTTAGCTTTTGTCATGATGAATGAGGCTAGTTCATTAATTGAGAAAGTAGGGTGAAAAAAGAGATGGTGTGATATTAGATCTGTGTACCAGACCTCTGTCTTGGTTCCAAGTTCTCTCCTCAGGGGTGTGACACAACAGATCAGAGCTCCCTGAGGTGTCAGTACTGACAAAATTGCGTTTGGCACAGTAAACGCACACACGCACCCCACAGTATTACTGCATCTAAGTATGGTGAGAAACACCATGTTTTCAACTGTATAAAGTACAAGAGTAAAGTCAAGAAAATATTTTTTAAAAGATCATCAAATTGTACTTTTAAAAAATGATCATTAACTGTTTAAACAATGCAACCTTGGAAAAGCAGGCTTTTCCTGCCGTTCTGAGTACAATACCAGTGGCTAAAAAAATGCAAAGAACTCTTGTTCACCACTCAGTCCTCTGTTTCTCTCTCCTCTTCCTAAATATCTTTACACTATGAAATTAGAATCCAGCAGATGGATCCATTAACTCCGCAGAGTTTCCTAGAAAAGACACCCCACACCTCCCCAGTATCCTGCAAGTATGACCACGTCTGCACATGTAACTTTTTTTCTGTGTATTGTTTTATTCTCTAAATTTATTTAACTAGCCTGGAATGTTATTTGCAAAGATCTACCTGAACTGTCCACCAAACATAACTACATTCCAAATTATAAGAAATAAAGATTAGCTCTCATAATATTACTAACTCTTGTATGTCAAATTTAATTATTTTTTATAGATCACTAGGGTTTCTAGTCCATTCATATGAGCATACCTCTGTGCAGAGGAGCAGAGCTCCACTGTGTCTTTAGGAGGTGGCAATGCTCGATTTAGTAATTGCCTGGTGTGTGTGTGTGTGTGTGTGTGTGTGTGTGTGTGTGTGTGTGTGTGTGTTCCACGGTAAAAGATAGTTTTATTCTAATCAATTCAATAGTATGATAGTCAAACAGGGGAAATATACATATAATTTATTATCTGGTTTTAAAAGAAAGCAAATAAATGACAAGCAGTTCTGACTCTAGAAGAATCAATAGATTATAATGATGCATTTTCAAAATATCTCTTCATCCATGTATTCCTTTATTTGTTCAAAAATGTCTTTTGGATACTTGACAGCATTCAAGAATATTTCATTCAACTTATTTGTGGAATAACTCTTACTGAGTAGGAGAGAATGAATGAGTAGGAGACATTTAATAATTCATTCAAGAATAGTTTGTTGAACATTTTTATAAGACATTTATTTCCTGGGCAGGGTTTATGTACAATTTACAGTCCAAAAATGAATCAGGCACAAACTTTGCCTTCAGAAATTAATTGCAATGATAAGAAATGCTCAAAAAATAACTTTAATAATAATCAAGATGAAAACCATTTCTATATCATATCTTTTTTTGTTTGTTTTCTAATGTAGCTAAGGCTCTGGACTCTAAGTACAATCACCCATCCTGATTCCAGCTTCCTGAGAATTAAAAACGTCCCTGGGAAGACAATTTCTTTCTACCTGTAAGTCCAATTCTGACACAGTTCCTAAGAGCTGTCCTCTAATATCCAGAGGAAGTATTAGTTGTTTGTACTTAGTGTCTTAGAGGAGCAATCAATGAGTTAACCCTCTCAGACCTATTTTGCTTCTGGGCACAAAAACAGAAATTGGACTTTTCCTTGATCTTGCAATCAAGCCTATATTATATAGCTCCAATATCTGGGTTCCTGTTTTATTTTTAATGTTTGATACCTTTTTCATGTATCTTTTTTGTATTTTGTACAACCGTCTAACCATGGATAAATCAAACTACTTGTGATTTTATTCTTACCTTTAGACTACTGATCCCTTTGCAAGGAAATCACTTAACCTTCTGACGGTGCCACTGCTAACTGCTGGGGCATGGCATTCAATGAGGGGGGACTTCATGCTATTGCTCAGCAGTTCCGTTTTATGTCCTGAGTCAATGTCCTCCACCACTTTGCTTATCACTGATGACAGCCCTGACCTCTCCTCCTCAAGGCAGCCTAACCACCTACCCCCACTTCCTCTTGCCCTATTACCTACCCTTGTATTAGGACCACTCCAAACTGCTCCCCACTGTTAAGAATGAACAATCTCAAAGAGGAAATAAAAACTATAATAAAGGAAACACTCCTAAAATCTCCCCCGTACACATACTTTGGTATCTCCATTTATTCTTAACTCTGTTCACCTTGGTACAAACTGTGTTCTTACTCTTCTACAAGGTTCATCCATCCACTTCAGTTTTCCTCTTACTCCGTCTCCTCTGTAACCTTACTTCACCAGTTTCCTTGGTTTCCTCCTATGCCACATTTCTATGACTATTTCTCATATTTAAATCAAACTCTCTTAAACCCTTGTCCCTTTTAGCCGTGTCTCTGACAAATTCCTACATTACCTTTCAACTCTCAAACTTGGGAGGTCTCCCCTGGAAGCTTCATCCAACCTGTTGTCTGTCTCTACAAACACTCGGCACCTGCTCACCTTCCCACCTATTTTTCAATACTATATACACTAGCCCTGTTACACCGAAATGGTTCATTTATGTAGCTGTATCCTCTAAAAGACCATGAGTTATCAAAAGAGGAGACTGTGTCTTAGTCATTACTGTGTCCTCATTTTTCACTTGATGGCACTGCATATTAGAGGGGCTAGCTAAGTGCTCGTTGGATTGAATGACACAACTCCACGTGATGATTTTGAAATTGCCTCAAATGCTCAAGCTAACACAAAACCAAAGTTGTTTTCCACTATGTTGGTCTTGTTTTCAACATTATGTCCAACATCAGGGGATATATTTATCAAAGAAAGCAGATATAACATGACTGAACATAAGATTAGACCTAAAAATTAAAATGCTTGGACTAGATGGCTTACTTCCTTGTTTTCTGGTTTGTTTTTTTTTTTTTTGATGTTAACACCATCCACCTAGTTCCCCCAACCAGAAAACTATGAAATGTGAATTCTACATTTCTTTATTTTTCCCACCTGCCCTCCTATATCCAGTCAATTATCACATCCTGTAAAGTCTATCTTACTTCTAAATATTCCTTTCTCCAGCCCACTCTGCTGCTTGAGTTCAAACATATGTCATATTATGACTACATAATAACCTCTCTCCCCCTCCAGCTAATTCTTTACACTCTTTCCAGAGAGGTCTTTCTGACACACAAATACAGTTGTGCTCAAAGAATTCCACAGGCTCCCTAGAACCTCTGGGATAAAATCTATACTCTCCAGAATGACGAGGAAGATACGTTGCATTTTGACCTTGCATAATATTTCATCCCTCATCTTGTCATTTCTCTCCAAACACCAGGCTCCTAATCTTACTAAAATACTTGCTGTGTCCCAAATACATTCTGTGCGCTCAGGTTTTCTTTCTTTTGTTTTTAATGTTCTTTCTGCATAGAATGTCCTTCCCACATAGAATGTCCTTCCCTTCCTTATCTGTCCAGAAGCTTTTAATCAGTCTCACAGTCTCAGTTTGAGTTAGCATCTTCCTTAGGCCCAAGATCCAAGTCAGACGTTTTCACTATGTTCCCCTGACTCTTTTACTTTATCCTATTAAATCGCTTAGCACATGGCATTTTACTGGGCTTTCCTTGTCTGTCTTCCAAAAGAGTTTGTCTGTCCTTTGGGGCTAGGGTCCCCAAATCAGTACAAGTCCATGTCTAGTGTATTACATTGCTATAAATCCTTGTTGAATAAAGAAAGAAGGAAGAAAGAAAGAAATGTCTTGAGAACTCATTCTTTCCGTGTCTCTTCATATTGTTCTCAGTGACTAAAGACTGATTCATAAGTCTCTGCCTACAAATTGGGTCTATTTTATCTGTTGTTAGATCTTCTTAAAGGTAACCATTCTCTTTAGATCTCTTCTTATTATTGACTTCTCTAGGACTCTTCTCAACTTTTAAAAAGCTGACTTAATACACCATCTGTCTGAATCTGCACCACTCTTTTCCTATAACCTACTTCTTAGAAGAGAGTTCCTTCTACATCCTTTCACTTCATCCAGCCCCAAGGAACTGCCTCCTGCCTATTTTTCAGGTCTGAGCCACTTCCAGATTGCCCTCTCTCACCACCTGTGTCACTTGTGGCCATGAATCAAGTGGTATTTTCATTCTACTGCCTTACATTTCTTTTAAATGGAAAATGTCCGAAGAAATAGCACTATTCAATGCCATACTCCCTAAAAGCCTCTTTTCTAATTCTTCAGGAAGACAAGAAGTGCCCCAACTCCTTCACTGCATCCCCCTCCCCAAAATATCTAGATCCTTTCTTTGACACTAAATACTTGCTTAGCCAGTTCTTGTGCTTTCAGAGATATTTTGTGGAATGACAGCCTGGAGCACAAGATGGAAGCCTTTTCCAAACTGTTCTCCTGGGAAAATGCCAAAAAGGGAGAGGGCAATAGTCCATTAAAAAAATATAGTGCTGTGCTATTTAGGCAACAGTATGAATGTTGTTCAGAGAAGCTCACTGGGTGTGAGGGTAGATAAACAAACTGGATCAAAAGTCAAAGTTGTATTTGGGAATATAATTTTTTATGTATTTATGTTATTTTTATTCCTGAAAGGAACATGTGGAATTAATCATTTGAATCATCATGACTAAGAGGAGAACAATCACAAATAGAGAGTAAGATGTTTCTTAGATGCGTCTCTCTTAACCTCTTTTAGGAAGTTAAGGAAAAGCTTTTCCTGGCTGCAATGTAATAGAGTACATCTGGATTGGTAAAGGCTAAATAATCAGGGTTGAAAATCTGACATACAAAATAGGCTGGTTCAACTCGTCAATTAATGGCTATAGATATCATATGTGACCTACTATCTGAAGCATTAACACATGACATGAGATCCACTCACATGAAACAGAATCTCTGACCCTTATTTCTGGTGGTAACAGAAGCTGCAAGAACTTGCTATAGTGTGTGGATTCAGTATTTTTTAAAAGAAAAAATAATTAAAAGAAGGAGGGCCAATGTAAGCTTTGTATATATTTTTTAAAAATAAAAAATTTCCGACACCACTGGTATGCCTGATGTCTGATGTGTTCATGAGTAAAGACTTCTTTTTTCTTTTTCTTTCTCTCTCTGTCTCTTTTTAAGACGTGAACTTCCACATCACGAAGCTACTGAATAGTCCTCAGTGTCTTATATCTCAGGTAGGGATTTCCCCAGTAAAAGATAATCTAATTCAAACACTTTTCATTTAGGGAAAATACATTTTATTGCTTGGTAGGAACAATGGAAAAAGTAATTCTGAAGTATAATCTTTATAGGAAGTGCATTATTTTAGTTAAATTGTAGCCATTAACCTGCTTTTTAGTTCAATGAGTTAAAACTCAGACTCGGTTTACCTGTTTTAGCTGCTCATTAATGAAACAAAGCCATCCAATCTATAAACATTAGGAAATATCAATCATTAGGTATATATGGATTTTTCTACAACATCAGTCTCTAAATTAGCACCATATTTTCATGTTTATTTAGGATATCTCTTTATTAGTATAAATGCTGAGAAACAAAATACAAATGAATATCTTAATACTTGCTTTTAAAAACTTGCATAAGCAGATTAATATCAGAATTTTTTACCCAAAATGTCTGCTTTGAAAATGCTTTTGCTTCATTTCAAACTTTTTGCATGTATTATGGAATAGAGAATTTCTGAGATTCCCTATAAAAGATCAATTGGAAGAAGAATGAAATGCTAAAAAGCTGGATTACAAATTAGAAAAAAAATGTAGGCTTTATAAATTAGAAAAAAATGTCTGGTTTTCTGCATCTGAACTCTGCTCTAAATTTCTACCATACAGTTATATTAAGTATTATGACACAAAGTAAATGTTTATCTCTTTCATGAGCATTTTTGGCAAAAAGTCAGCATCAGATTCCATATTAAAACAGAGAAGGAAGTATGTGTGTGTGTATGTGTGTGTGTGTGTGGAGTATATTTGTTTCATGCAGCCTCAATTAGAACCATAGGTAAAGATGATGAAATTTTGTAATGATTTTGTTTGGACAAACTCCCAATGTGCTCCACACATTAAGAAAAAATAGAGTTTGATTTAATATAAAGTTTTTAATATGGCAGTGGTGTCAACTCTAAATATTTCTAAGCATTAACTTTGAACATTGCAAAAAATTTTCTTGATTTAAATGAATAAGAAAAAAAAACTTTAATGTTGTGGGTGGATATATCTAGCTATCTTTCCCTATTAAAGTTCCAAATGCCACTATAACAAAAATACTCATTTGCCAGAGGGGACTATTGTGTTCAGTACAAAAAGTCATTAGGCTTTGGTGGGAAAGAAACAAGAAGGCACAGAATTGGCTTCATGGGTGAAAGGGAACAACTCTTCATCTATTTTGTGTGTGTGTGTGTGTGTAAATGTTCTAATGACAAATTTTAAATGACAATTACTTTTCAGGAGTGTTCTGGTAATCTTTGTTTCCATCCTTTCTCTCCCTATACCATATTTCATGATATGTTTTAAAACCTAGAATTATAGTGGGATTATTCAAAATTCGCTTATTTCTGTATTAAACTTCAAATTGCCATTCATTTATCAGACCTATGTTAAGATAGATCAAATAAGATGTTTTGCAAATATTTTCATTAATAATTAAATTGTAATAAAATTAAATATATAAATAAGCAGGAGTTATAAAATTGATCTGCCTTTTCCATTTACAAAGTGACTAGGTGTTGCAATACTTCAGAGTGCATAGATTTGTTAATTCAGGCAATGCATTTTCATTTGAAATATGCCAAAGGATTCATTGGTTCATATGATCCATGACTTGACTTTCAGGACAAGCGTAAGTAGCTGTGAATATATGCACTCACTGTGGGAAGAGGGGTTCACTGTGGGAAAAGGGGGTCCAAACTAGAGCTGAGTTCTAAATGAAGAGTCTGTGATTTATGGAATGCAACCTACTAAAAGCTGCATGGCATTTTTTGGTTCATATCCTCAAACCATGATACTTTGGTAACTGTAGCTTATCATAATTTTGGTAAGATCATAAAGAAAAGTTGTACTAAGTTATTTTACATGACTGCTCAATGAACAGAAGTGAACAAGTCAAGAACAAAAATGGTCAACTGTGTCACACGCTTTCACAACATGATTTAATCTTCATTCGTAGCACTTATTGGACCTCAGATTAATTCAATGTTTTCCAAACTAGACTATAAACATCATAAAGAGGAGAAATGTGCGTCTATTCTAGGGCTACATTCTCAGTGCTGTGTGACTGATATCTGGCATGTAGGAAAGCCTAATACATGTTGCTGAATGAGTAAATTCAAGAGATGATAAATAAATACGTGAAGAATCAATGAAGGAATGAATGCAAGAGTGGAATGACAATTACAATTACGATGATAATATGTCTATATAATATGAAACATGGAAATCCTAAGTAACTTGGACAAAAGACATTTTATTGCTGTGCAGGGTACAAAGCTAATTATTTCCAGTATTGTTTTATACTCTGTGTAAAAACAGCATGTATTCATCATTAACGTGTGTGAGGTATTAGTTTTCAAAAATTGAGAAGTTTTAATCTACCCATAAGAATTTTTAAAAATTGCTTTATCCAACAGAATGTGAAAAAAGGATTTTTCACTTCATCTAATGGCAGCCCATATAGTTGTTTTATAATATGAGAAAATGGTTAATTAGACCTGAAATACTGGGCTTACCAAAGTATGAGACCTAATTTTTATATGCTGTAGGGAGCTATGCTGTAAATTAATAATAAGAATCCAAAAGCTCTTGGATCAATGTGACCAATAAGATTTATGTCATATAGCCAGTAAAATGCTGACACTTAGATGTCAACATTCTGTTTCACTAACAGATCCATGAAGTGTTGCTAATAAACCATTTTATAGATATAGAGAAAGAAGTATATAAAGATTAGATGACATTTGAAGGGCACACAACTATTGTAGCAGGGTGGAAATTTTTCATAATCACCTCCTGATCCCAAATCCAATGTTGTCTCCACTATACTATACCATCTGTAATAGATTGACATGAAAAAGAAATATTTTCCAACATCCTCTGTGACTGAATACTTGGCCAATGATACTCAATTTTAAGTATCTGATTTTTAGAGGGATTATAAAAACAATAGTTGAATAGAATAAAATGAAGAGAAAACATTTTTATAATTATTTAACATAATGGTGATTATTATCTACCCATAGATAGATGCACAATGATTTGTTATTTACATATGGGATACACCCATGCTAGACATTACACCTATATTATTCCATTATTTTTGAATTATTGATATACAGATTCTATCATTAATAACATATTGAAATAAATGAACAGTATAATCCTATAGAGTAAATTTTACTATTATGATAATTATAATGAATAACTATTTAAATAATTCACTTTAGATAGTTGTGATGTTGATATTTGGCAATGATATTAGCATATTGTATCTGGAGAGCAATATCTTTTTTTTTCCCCCAAACATTGTTTAAGGTGCATAAATGTATACGTATTTAATTTAAGATGAGCTATCAGTTTGATCCAATTTGTTATAAAATTAAAGGGCTGCCCCATCTTCTTGTCATCATTTCACTTTGCACATTTGAAAAGTTATTAACTTTTATTTTCCTAATATAATTCTTTGAATAATGGAAATGATTACTCCATCCATGGACCTCTTGAGAATGACTGCATAAATGAATGATATATATGGGGTTTACATGAGGACAAGGTAAATTAAGATTATTTAAAATTATTTGAAAATCAGAACATCTCTTTCATGCTAACATAGTATGATATTATGATATGTTTAGTAATTATCTTTTAAAGGTATTAAAAATAAGATGTATTAAACTTATCCACATATTTACCATTTCCAGTGAATTCCATTCCTTTGTGTAGATTAAGATTTGTAGTGCAGGTCGCCTAGTAATAGATTTGTAAAATTTTGTATTTAAAAATACCAAAATATTTAATAGTTAATATTTGTGTTTTAAGGACATTTTCTCTGGGTATAGAATTCTAGGTTTACATTTTTTTCATAAAATAAAGATACAGTTTCTTCTCTTTTTGTTTGCACTACTTTCATCAAGAAATCTGTTTTCATCTTTATGTTCCTCTGTACTGGATGTGTCTTTGACTACTTGTAAGATTTTTCTTTCTAACCATTGGTTTTGCATAATTTTATAATGATATGCCTCAGTGTAGTTTTCTTCATGTTTCCTGTGTTTGGGGTTCTTTGAGCTTCTTGGATCTTTTGTAAAATTATTGAGCTTTGTTTTGGGAAATGGATAAATCACTTGGAAATAGTTTGAAATTTTTGAGGCTTGCTTTTAATCTTTTACAGGTTTACCGGAGAAGCCTTATTCTAGAGCTAATCTTTTCCTTTCTACTGAAGCAAGATGTTACAGAGTACTCTAGGCTATGTCCTCTGAATTATAAACTTTTTCACTCTGGATGATGGGAATAAAAATTACATTCATTCTTTTTGGTGGGTTTTTTGCCCAGTCTTGGGTAGACCCCTCCCATGCATTAACTGATCAATACTCAGCTGAAGGGTGAAGGGAGATCCTCTGCAGATCCCTGGACCTCTCACAATGTGTGGCTCTCTTTCCTTCACCACTACTCCCTGCAAACTCCGGTGTTCCTGGCCTCTCTCAATTCTTAATTCCATTTATTCCATTTCCTCTACTCACGGAGAACTCTAGGCTTACTTGAACTCCTCCTTCTGCACTGTGGCCTGGAAAAGCTCACCAGACAGTAAACACGAGGCAATCCTAGGGCTTGACTTGTTTCCTTTCTCTCAGGAATTACTGCCTTTTTCTATCAGATATCCAATGTCTATAAAACCACTTTTTATGTATTTTATTTGTTTGACTTTATGTTGCTTCAAGCTAGAGGATAAATTCAGTCTCTGTTATTCCATCATGATTGGAAGTAGAAATCTTTCTGCCTTTTCATTGCAATATAAGAGAACTAATTTTCAGCACTTTTGTCATACCACATCCTGAGAACCCTCTGTGGAAAGGGAATGATTATGCATACGATTTAGTGTCTTAGGAGGACTTTATTCTCTATGTGGCATAAATTTAATAACTTCATAATTGGTACAGATTTATTATTTAAGATTATAAGTTCAAACTTTGAAAGGAATGCCTATTAGGAGGATGATATCATGGAGAGGAATGTATGAAAGGGAAGTATTTACATTGGAAGTATTTGGATGCTGTTACTTTAAAGGGAAGCAGTGCAGCTGACCTGGTTGGCACAGGGGACACAGGAAGGAAGGCTGCTGGGAGACCAGAGCCACAGAGCTGGGAATTAGGACAGCTGCTCTTTTTGTTTAAACTGCCACCAGCCTTGCCAATGCATGGGAGCCGCTCGCAAATCATGCAAATTTCAGGGTCTTTATGATGCCACCTTTGATTCATGCAGGCTGTGTGAGAAAGAGAGAAAACACGTGTGTGTGTGTGTGTGTGTGTGTGTGTGCGCGTGCACACACGTGCACACCACTGCAAAATTTGGCCAGGATTTTATAGCTGCTAAGTCATGTGAGAAAAGAGCATAGCTGCTCTCAAACCACTGAGCCTAATGGCCTGAGGGAAGGGAACAGTTTAAATTTTGACAGCAGAATTAGGAAAATGCATCACCTAGGATGACCAGCTGCTCTGCCCCTTTCAGGGATCCTGGAAATGCACTCTCAGGGCATGTCTGTGTCTGACTTTGCCAACACTCATTGATTTTCCTTTCCTGAATGCCAACAGCACTTACATTAGGCCTCACACAGTTTAGCATACTACTGGCTTGTTTGTATTTATTTGTTTATCTTTAGCTGTTGCCAATCCAACTGAGTGCTCCATGAGGACAGGACTTTCATGTGATACATTTATGATGCCACTGCACCCTGATAGCCCCCTGATCCCACGTGTTCCCTCTCCCTCTATGAAGCCAGACTGTTGGCTGTGGTCCAATAGCCTTGTCCCCTTGTTCTAGAGGTTATTTGTGTATATGGTAGTGACTCTTGTCTGATATCATCATGATCATAACAGTTAGGATGCTGGGGTCAAAGAGAAGGAAGTGACAAGGAACCACAAATAAGCAGTCTTCTGACAACCTTTTACTGACATCAGGCTGTAAATCAGACTGCAATGATGGGAAAACTCAGCCCAATTCCTGCCCTCTCTCTGCATTTGTTTCTGCTACATCCGCCTCAAGCCAGATAAAGTGTTTTATAGCCATGAGTAGCAGAGAGTCATTGTGAGGTGAGCTTTTGGGCCACTTTCCTGTGGTGTCTGCACTTTTAATAGTAGTTCAACACAATTTCAACTTGGAAAGGGTCAGAAGAAGTCCATGTAATCTCATAGTTAATTTCTGAATCTGCACAATGAATGAATGTCAAAAAGTTAACAAAAAAGCAACTTCATTTAAATAAGGTCAAACCAAGTGATCCACCCAGGAGAAACATTGGAAACAAGGTTATCCCTGTCTCTCAAAATTGCAGAGGGAAGGAAACTCCCATAAGGAACAAAAATAATATAAATGAAGAGTTGTTCCATGGGTATAATATTTCAGCTATGCAGGCTGAATAAGGTCTAGAGGTTTGCTATATAACAAAGTGCCTAATGTCAACAATACTGTTTTGTTCACTGAAAAATGGATTATGAAGGTAGATTTCATGTTAAGTGTTCTTACTACAAAACAAGACAAAAACAAGGAAGCACAAGGAAATTTTTGGAGGTGACAGATATGTCTGTCACCTTGATTATGGAACTAGTTTCACAAGTATATGCATAAGTCTAAACTCATCAAATTGTATGTATTGAATATGTGCATTTTTTTGCATATCAATTATATATCAATAAAACTGTTAAAGTATATACATATAATAAAGGTAAAACATTTGATATTTTTAGTTTCATAAAGGTGAGTATAAAATGCTCTTCCAAAAATAATATTTACTATATTAATAATGGAAAATGGATGGTTCTGGAAGTATTAATCTTTCTGAAGTTCACAGAGTATTTAATTTTTTTTCTTTCTTTTTGTTTTTTACCCCTTGGGTGTTTGAATAAGGAGTGATTGAGAGCAGAGAGAAGTCCAAAAACACAGAAGAATGAAACGATGATGGCAACCTTGTATGTTGCTGGCATTTTGTTTGGTTCTCTTTAACTCTAGTGCAATAATAAGAAAGGAGTCATCCATTTTTCCAAGTTCCTTAGAGAGACTGGTGTGCGGCAGGGACTGAAGAGATTTAATTGCTTTTAAAATTTACCCCAACCCTGGTTGGAGCTGAACAGTGGGGAAATAGGGCCTGATTGCCATAGGATAGCAGTTGAAATTTGTTCCTGGTCTTGTAGTAACTAATTTCTTTTTGTATTTAATTTTACTTTAAAACTAATTTGTTTAGTACAAAAAGCTGAGCAATAATGGCCTTTGTTCATTCTTGATTAAAAATAGTAACAGCCCAAGTATCATTGGTGTGTTTAGAAAGTAGTGCTTCTGACATGGCCCGTGTTATAGAACACACGGAAGCTCCTAACATTTGCATATTGCCTTTCAACAGCCTAAATACATGTTAACTTCTCTATAGAAAACATCATATCAAAAACAAGAGCACAAATCATCATAGCTAAATATATTTGGTTTTTGTTTCCAAATTCAGGGTAACTTTAATGAATAGTCTTTTCATCTAGGAATAAAAACTTAGATTTCAGTCATTGCAATAAATTCTGATGTATTTTCTTTGGTATTAAAGGTGGTGATATTTTAAACTCTTGTCTGACAGTTGCAGATCAAGATAGCACATAAAATTTATTTGATTATTTCACTTGGAAAAAGCTGATTGAATCTTAGTGTCAGTCTCAAATTTTTATTTTACTCCTCATTTAAAATCTAATATGAACACCTTTTCCTTCAACAGTACTACCTGTTTGGAAATTGAAGAAAACAGTCTTCTATGCATGAACTATTTCTTCACACAAACAGGATATACACTTTGCAGTTTGACAGAATTCACAAGTTTTACTGTATCTACTGAGTCCTGAGTCATGCTTAAGTGGTGAATTTTAAACTTTCAACTATTCTTTGTAAAGTTGTGTCTCAGAGGGCATTCAGTTGCTACCCCATCCATATCACAGCAAGACCTAATGCACAGATTGTTGGAACTCCATTAGCACTAACTCAATAATTCTCTTTCCAGACTATAAGCTATCACAGTATCAGTAACTAGAAGATTTACTCTCCCAAAGCATAGATGCTTAATAATCAACAACACAAAAGTCATCCAGCATTTTTTGTTCATATATGCAATATACATATGCCAAGATGATTTTTACTCTGCTCACCAGTGGTCCCATACATCCAGAAATCAAAATATTTGCTTACATGTACCCCAATAGTATTAGGTTATTAAGTATGAAATGTCTGCTCTCCTTAAGTATTAACTTTGACAGTTGCTATCTCCGACGTTTCATTTTGACACTTGGTGTTTTATTTTTATTGTGAAGGTACATCCTCATTCTTTCAAATGCACATTTTGGCTTGTGATTATCTTTCAAATTATTTTAGAGCAATTTTTACAAAACCATGGATAAGTCAAAAATTCGAGTTATTTTTAATATGAGTTCCATCATGGAACCAATGCAGGGCTCAATATATCAACAAAGTGTTTGGGAAGGATGTGGCTAATAAACACACAGTACATCCATGGTTTGGGAAGTTCATTTCTCAAACTGATCTTAATGTTGAAAATGAACCACATTGGTGACCTGAGACGAAGGTGGATAATGATGAGCTGAAAGCTGTAGTGGAAGCGAATCCATCTCAACCTACACGTGAATTAGCAGCAAGGTTTGATGTTAATATTCCAACAAGATTGGACCATCTGAAACAAAATAACAAGGCAACCAAGCTGAATAGCTGGGTACTGCGTGAATTAAACAAGTGTCAGAAGAGAAGACGTCTCAAAGCTTGCCTTTTGTTGCTGTCATGACATAAAGGCAAACCATTTCCACACCGTATTGTTATGTGTGATACAAAATGTATTATTTGTTGACAGTCACAAGTGTTAGGCACCATGGTTAGATGAAGTGCCGAAACACAGTGCAAATCGAATATTTATCCAGAAAAGCTAATGGTGTCTGTTTGGTGGTCCAGTGCTGGTATTATCCACTACAGCTTCATGAAACCTGGTCAATCGATTACAGCAGATGTCTACTGCAACCAATTGAATGAAATGTTGAGGATGTTTGCATTTAAGCAGCCAAGATTGGTAAATAGAGACAGGGCCAATCCTCTTGCAAGACAACGCTGGGCCACGTGCCATATAAACAGTGCTGCTAAAACTACAGTGGCTGGACTTGGAAACTCTCTGTCATCCACTGTATTCACCAGACTTTATACCAAATGACTACCACTTCTTCCAGGCTTTGGCCCACTTTTTGCCAGGAAAAATATTCAATTCTCAACAAGCTGTGGAAAATGCGTTTTGCAATTTCATTGCCACTCGCTTTCCAGGCTTCTTCGTTGCTGGCGTAAACAAGCTACCATTTAGATGGCAAAACTGTGTCAATAGTTTAGGGGCATACTTTGATTAATTGTACTGCTTCTTGTTTGAGACATAATAAACTACACTTTTGATTCAAAATGGGACATTTCATATTTATTAACTATGTCCCATAGTGAAGGCAAGAAGTCCACAATATCATTTCATAAAATAACTAACCCAGTAACTCATTTTGCTGTCTGGAAAAAAGCACAAAAAAGGTCACTGATTTATAGGCAGATTTTGCAAGATTCTTGGAAATGATATATGACACTTTTGGTTGAAAAAGGTGACTTTCAACAGTTTTCTGTACTTGTGATCCCTTCCTTGACTTTTACAATACAGGCAAGTGAGGTTTTGTATTGGAAATAATTCTCTGTGCTTTTTCTGAAAAACCTCAGTTGGTTTGCTAGAGAAACCATAGTTTGTTTGAAAATAAGTTTTAAAAAAGTAACACAGTTATGCAATTATTAAACACAATATCAAGGAAAGAAATATAATAAGTAGGCTTCTATAATAGTGTTTCAATAAAATAATTTTTATAAATAATTTCCCTATTTCTTATTTGTACTTTTTAAATCTATTTGTGCACAAGTATCATACCCACAGATACGACTGCCCCAGCAAAGTGAATATAGTGTTCTATAAGGTACTTAAGTCTAGTTCTTTGCTTGTTTTAATGCTATTATTATAGAAAGTAATATTTACATCACCATTTTCACCTTTAATTTTATAATATTGAGACTTTGATCCTTTTATTTGCATTTGGCAATACAACACATCACAATGGTAACAATAAAAATTAAGAAATATAAGCAATTACTCAAAAAAGGCACTGAGAACATTAAAAGGTAAATGTCCCCTTGTGTATAGCCTGTTAGCTAGGATTAAATAATCAAATCATTCTCCTTGGCTCCGGAGTAACATTGAAATAGATGAGTTATGCAGAGGTTTCTTCTTCAAGGTGGCAAATCAGGCACATGTGAGCCTCTTGGCTCATTGTGGGCATCACATAATAATAACAGTAAAGGAATAAAGCGAGTATAGCAGGTAACTGGGAAAAATCTTCCGTAGCATTCTCAGAGCAATGTGAGTAAATACACATCCACAGGAAAGAGTAAAGGAGACAGAATAGGATGCTGTGAAAAGGGAGCTGGTAAAACTTAAAAGTAAATTGCCAAATAAAACTTCACACACAGACTTCAAGATAATGCAAGAAAACTGAAATACAGAGCAGAGTCTGAAACTACAAAGTGAAAGGTGAAAGATACAGATGCTTTCTCTCTCTCCAAGAAATCCAACAGACTACCAGGAATTCAAGGAAGAAAGAGACAATATGGATGGCAGAAATTATCAGTGAAATAATAAATATTTCTCAGAGCAGAAAAAAGTCCTGAGAATTTGAATTGTGAGGGTCCACTGAATACCAGATTGGATGACCTGAATAGCTCCAAATCAGGACATTTTGCTGGGATCCAACTGGTAGACCACTGAGAAGGCCAGTGGTGTGCAGTGACACTTCCTAATGTATTACATGGTAAAATGAGAAATGTGTAAAAAAAAAAGTCTACACTCATACATTACATAGGACAACAGGTTAATTATAATATATAATGTACCTCAAAATGGTGATGTAAATAAATATCTATGATCATTTTACTTCAATGGAAAATAACCACCTTTACCTAAGATAGTGATTAACAGTTTACATAAAACTCTAAAATATTTACAGATGTAAATAGGACAAATCAATTTTCTTTATAATTTCTCATTTTGAAACACTAACATTGTCATGCACATTTTATTAAAAATAACAAGAAAAAGTCTTCTTTAAATATGTATTATTAACATATAATATATATATGTTATATTTCCTAGATGGAAAACCTGAGTTTAAGTAGGTGCTTTTAAAGTACATTGTGAAACTCAGTTTCTTCATCTATAAAATGGGCAGAATAATGATAGCAATCTCATACGGTGACTTTAAATATACCGATACATACAAAAGTGACTGGGACAATGCCAGACACAGAGTAATTGTTCGGTAGGAGCTGGGTGTTATTGTTGGACATTGCAAAAGGCCAGTTTACCTCCATTTTAGAGGCTATGGTGGTGGTAAAAAGAAAATAGAACCTTAAAGTATATAGGCAAATGAAAATAGAATGTATGCAAACGTTGGTTATGTAGAACAGGATGGGGGTAGTGTAGGACAGTGATTTTTACCTTTTCCTTTAAGCCCTTTTGTATTATTTAATCTCTAACATATTCATGTATAGGGAAAAGTAGTTCCTAGTATATTTGCTTTCATTGTGTGGATTTGTTGATGCTAGATCTCTTAGTAAGCCGGTACATCATAGGCATCAGGTAAATATTTGCGGATGAGTCAATTATGAAGAAATAATCTGTAGAATCTTAATTATCTATCTTATTTTCTCACCACTTACTTTGAAAATAAATTTCTACTGTACGTAGCCTAGATGAATGAACTTTTTATACTGCAGCAATAATTTAATTGTTTCCTTCCTTACTTCAACAATCAAAATGATGTATAGAGATAACATTATCAGTTCATTGCAGCCAATATGTTTCCTTCTGTTTCAGAACTGAAATCATCTTCTGTTTCTTCTGTATCTCTTAGGATAGTTTCTGAGAAAGAAGTAACTTACAGGACTGGAAGTTTGGTCGTCCTCCTTAATTCTGTCCAGTTCTGCCATTAGCTCCCTGGTTTATCATTAGGTCACTTACTTGTTTCTGCACATTATTTGGAAATAAAAAGGATCCCTTTTCTGATTACTTAAAGGAATAGAGTAAAATTCTACCCTAGGCCTTAGTGGAAGAAGAACTGGAGTCCTGTCTTTATCATTTACAGGGTAACCTTCTATAAGTAGCCTAAACAATCTAAAACTTAGTTTCATTCTGTTTAATTGGAGCGGTGTAGACACGAGTAATTATATTCACTCTAAAGAGTTGTGGGCCTTCACTGAAATGAGTATGTGCAAGTGAGTTGGAAACTGTCGAGTGCTGCACCAATGTCCACATTTAGCCCAGACTTAAAAGAAGCAATGCTAATTATTATTCTGTTTAAAGAGGATAAAACAGTAAAATCTGAAAATATTGTAAATAATAATTATCAGGCAACATCAAACCTAGGGCATCCCATCTGTTATCTAATTTGTAGCAATAAACAATGTAAAAATACTAGTGAGATTGAAAATTAAGAAGTTTTAGTAAACTTGGCTAAGTTATCAATGGTCTTATATTTTGGTTGTCCATAATTATTCCTGTGGAGAAAACTAGATGTGATATTTGATGAGTCTTGGGAGAAAATAGTAAGCATGAAATAAAAGTTATCATCCCAGGATTATATTGTGTTTTTAATTGTTATAATGTATTTTGATGTGTACAGAGCAGTTTAAAAATTGCTGTTTTCAGATGCTATTTTTATGATAAAATAAACTGATTAGGGTAACATTCTTAATCAGAATATATTTTAAAAGACTTTCCTGGGAGAATAATTTTAAAAGATAAATTTTTTTTAAAAAGTGCTTTCATTATAAAAATCACATTTTGCTACCTGTGCTTCCACCTAAAAGGGAAAATACACTACTGCATTTAATGTCTATCTTAGATTATGTTCTTGAATGATATTGTAGCTTTTGCTGCAACATCCATCAAATCAAATTTTAACTATTTGCAGTTTGCCTCCCTTGAAATAGCAATAACAACTCTTTTCCTGGGGGTAGGAGAGAGGGGTTATGCTATAAAAGCTATCTTAAAATGAGCATTTTATTTGTGCTGTTTTTCTTGAGCCTAGGGAAGGTTGGAAGTGTTGAAAACTATTCAGGACTTTATGCCATCTGCCCTTATTTCATATGTTCCCTCATATGAGTTGGAACAAAGGAGTGGGCTGGATAGAATTAAAGAATGTATATAAAAAAAAAAGAAAGTCGTGATCAAACGCTACTGATAAGGGAAGCCAGTGTGCTCCCGGGTGATGTGTGTATTCAACTCCAGGCTGACTCCTCTTATGCTAATACAGCCAATTTCCTCTTTTATTTCATTTCTGGAGCCTGAATCTGCGATCTCTGATAAGGTTCCCAAGGATACCGCCTTCACTCACAAACGGGGAGGTGGAAGGGGGAGTGGATGATGGAGATGTGTAACTCCGAGAGAGCACTAGTGGATGAATAATTTAAAGCTCCGCCCGGAGATTTGAGGCAAAATGCAGAGATAAGAGACACCACAGGGTCCTCTCTGTTTATTCAGAGCTTCATCTTCCAATGACAGCTGACCTCCAAGGTCAAGGGCATGATGGGAAATGGAACCGACAGTGGGAAAAGGTACTGCATCCCAGAAGAAAGTAATGATTTACTTTGTGTCAAATGAAAAATTGATCTTTTTATTTAACTACTCCTTTTTTTGTTGTTGTTCATCAATGGAAAAATCTGTGATGGAAGACACTTTGCATAAACCTCGATGTATCCCCATGATATTGAGACATTCCCATAAGCTCTTTCTTAGCAACTGGCGCTTGACATTTTTTTAATACTGTGTTTCTTACGGAAATTGTTAAGGTCAGAATTAACTTTGATTGATGACCAAAAGTGTATACAACTTCAGATCTCAAGCGACAAACACAATATCTGGATTCAAAGTCAGTTTGGTCTTTAGTTCCTCTTAGGCAAAGGCTGCATTTCCTTAGCTTCCTACCTTTTAAACTTTGTATGAAAAAGGCTCCGTGTTTCCCTCATTACATTTTTCTGGAGCCTTACATAATCCCTTTTGCAGCATAACACAACATTACATACATTTAGCCTAATCAAATCTTTGTGTTTTCACTAGTTTGCTGCCTTAAATCCCTGAATCTAATAACTCTTTGCAGTTCGGAAAATTTGAAGCCATTTGTCCCGGGTAGAACCGTGTTGTTAGTTTTAGGATCTTACAAATTCTGACAGTAAGACACACACCTAGGGAAAGCTCTGGTCCCCATTATCAAAACCGTCTGCTGGGTCGCTCCTATTTGTTTCAATAGAATACAACCATGACCTCTACAGAGAGAGCGGCAATGTCAAATGTTTCTCAGGGCTGGTTTACATTTCCCTCATAGTCTCAAACTGCTGTTTCTGCTTTCCTCTGTTTGAATGTTACCCATGTTTTCATTCCTGAGCAATCATACCTTTTATCTTTTTTAGATAAACATGAAAACATACTAAGGTCACTGCCAGGTGAGAGGTAAGATGTGCGTGACTGCCACCCAGCCTCACCAAGCTTTTTTCCCCTCTCCCTTCCTTGGCAAACAGTCCTTGAAGGTTTCAGTGGAGTGAGACAAGTTCTCAGTATGATTCACAAGCTTGCCACATAGAGTGCCCATACAGGTTGTCCCCCACAGGGCCCCATTAGTGTGGCGCCAGCCTGCTTGGATTTCAGCACGCACTTTGCCCATGTCCCTCTTTCTTCTTTTTTCAACATTCTTGTTTTTATATTTATAATCTATCAAAGCAAATGCAAGGTGCACTACATTTTATTACTTCCTGGGTACATTTTATGCATTTTTGCCAAGGCTTTTTAAAAAACCCATTAGTTCTGGCCTGGCCTTTTTGTTTTTTTCCTAATTCTTCTTCTTTCTCCTGAGTAGTATAAAGAAAAATGGGAGAGAGAGCCCACAAGCTGAAACACAAAGTTTCTGATTAAAATGGACCCTGACAACTGCTACAAATAAAACTAAAACACAAGCTTTTCAGTAAGAATGGAATGTGGGTCTTCAAGTCAGCCCTACTGCAATTTTCTTTTATTGATTTAGAAATCAAGCATACAGTTTAATTTTGACATTGAGGAATATCTTTAAAACAACTGGGTATAACTTTTATTAACCACTAGTAAGCACAGCAGGTCAGTTTCTTAGCATTTGCCTCTTTTACAGAGATTGAAGTTTGATGTTATATTCAACAATTTTTACTGTCCTGTGACCATTTTTAATAAACCAGTGAGAAGTGTGCCTATTTTACTAGATAATATTTTACTAAATTATGTTTCTAAAATGTAGAGCGCAATATCACAATAGGCAAAATATCATATATAGCCCCACAATACATAATATTCATTTTATTCTAGAAAGTAAATTTGGCTTTCAAATTATTGTCTTTCTAGGGGTATGTTTCTACTCATTTTTCTCCCAAACTACAATTCTATGTAATTTCTTTTACTTGTACCTTGAAAGTAGCTAGTGCTCAAACGCAGAAGCTCAATATTTTCAGTTAAAAGTGATATTCGAATTTCAGGGTTAATTTCTATTAAAATAGAAAATTAATTTATAATAAGAAAGAGACTAAACTATAAGAAAATAAATTGTTAGTCTTCAGCTAAAAGACCTTTTTCTCAAGGCAGTTTTTAGAAAGTAGTATTCCTGTTCAATAAAATAACTAGGTTTTCTGTTACAGTCCATTTTCACATGCATATATATTGATAATCATAACATATTAGGTTTAGGGCAGACATCACAGATAATTTGGTATAAACTTTTTAAGAGATGTTAGCAGCAAAGCCAGGACTGAAACCTCTTTTCCCCTTAGCCAAGTGGTCTTTTCTCCCTATCATTTTCTAAAATTATTTTCGTTGATGTGAGTAAGTGGGAAAACTGCCAGTTATCACTCTGTAGAGAGGTAAAAGGGCCAGCATTCATTCATACGCTTCAACTTTAAAATCCCTGAGCTTCCGATTCTTCTTTAGAAGAAACAACTCAACTGCGCTGTTTCAAAGCTCAACTTTATAAAGCTCTTAGGCCAAATGATTCAGTACACAGGCATGAAGAGGTTAAATAAAGTATGCAAGTATCAAGCTTTTAAATTTTTCTAACTTTGCTAGTTCATAGAAATTTATTCCTACCACAATAAAAACTAGTATTACTGGGGATTATGAAAACAGTCATGTATGAACAGATAAATAAGGAAAGGGGGGAAATTAGTTTATAGAACTTTTTAACAAACATCTGTATTTACTATAGGTACTTTTAGTTTAAAATAATTAAATAAAAATAAAATATTAAAATGGCAACAGAGGCTATTATTATAGACAAAGCATTGAAATTACTTTTGCTTGGAAGAACTGAATTCAAAAACATTCATTAGAATTTTAGACATTTAGAGAATATTTAGTCTGATTCCTTCATTTTAAATTTGAAGACCCTGAGAAATTAAGTGATTTGCCTAAGACAGCATAGCTAGTTCTTAGCAGAGTTGGAAGTAGAACTCTTGTCTCTTTGCCCTGTCGAATGGAAATATAGAGAAAGGGAAGAATTAGAGACCAAAGATGCCTACATGATGGACCTTTCTTTCTATTCCAGGATCTGTTTGAAAATGGAAATGGATAATTTTTCCTGCAATGACTTTTCCTGCAGAGATCTTTTTCTGCAATGTCTTTGCAATTCATTCATCATGCCTCAGATTACCATAATCTGTGTTTTCTAGCCCCAAATCAATGATTCAAAAGTAGGGAAATATATAACTTTCAGTTATAATAAAGATATTCCTCTGTAGCTTAGTATTACAAACTCTGAATTTATCTGTGGAATAATTTGTGTAAATCTTAATGTTTAAAAAAATACAAGGAAAATAAAATATACAAACAGTCATCATACCTGTATTCTGCTTTGGGGTATAGTTTTTTTATGCTTACATATCACTATATGTCCCTGAGTTCTGACTATCCACTTAACATGCTTTAGACTTGGATTCAAATTTACTGAGGGCCATCGCTTGTTGTACAGAAGATTACTGGCATCCAAGCACTGTTTGCAGGTTTCTTATGACAGGGGCATTTTTACTGAGTGTAATTGTGCACTTTACTACACCTATGGGAATATTGGCAGGAGGGTGTTCAGTCATTAAATTAAGGAGAAACACATTCCCCTGGGCTCTTTCCTGTGGAAATGAATCTGGATGTCTGTGCCATACCCTGTTTTGTTTCCCCTGGGTGAATTAATCTATACATAAAACCAAGTCTAGGGGTGGTTTCCCTCTTATCTCTACTATTTGGATTTAGTTTCTGATTTGGGAAATTGGTTTGATCTAAGATTTTAACTTCCAAGGCCATTCTTATTCTCTACGGCACTTAACGTCGCTAGAATCCCAATCACAGTGTGCCGTTTGCTTAAAATCCTCTAGCTCATCATTGAGGTTTGTGTATTTTGATCATTTGTTATATGTTAGTATAATAATATAAATAACATAGTTTTGTGAAATATTTCTCTATACACAATTTAGGATTTAACTTATGTCGTAGTACATTTTTGGCAAACTCATTAAAATATACTTTACAATTTTATTCTTTTTAACTTACATCTACTTCTTACATTTAGTTTTAGTTATATTGTACATGCTAGTTAAAATATCAAGTATAGAGGTCAGTGAATTTGGAGAAGAAAGTATTACATTTAAAGTTGTTTTTCTTTTTTTTCCCACTCAATTGAACTCCTTCACTTACAGCTTATTTTTTTTTCCTTTTTCATAGAAGTAAAAAATTCCCACTGCCATTGAAATATTTTTTCCTGTCAGATTTAATTAATTTCCTTTAAATATTACTTTTGTAATATGTGTTTATAAAAAGGAGACTAGCAGATACTTAATAGCTTTACTATCTAAAATCTTCAAAATAATTCAACTTCATCCATATGCAAAATCTACCCCATAGTTTTCAGAATTAAGTTTTTCTAAGTTAAATCAAGCTATTAACTAAAACAATAGTTTAGCTTTCCATAAGGAGATGTTTCCAACCTTAATTTTTCTTTTTTTATTTTGAAGGACATGACTTTGGGGAAATGTTTTTAATCAACTTAAAAAAGTAAAAAGCAGGTATGCTTTAGTTTTTTATACAACAGTATGAAAATTTGTTTATTCCATGTAATTGTGAGTGGGCTAAAAAAAAAAGCAGTCCTTTAACATGTCCAAACTATGACCTTAGTAGGGCTTAGTTCTTTTGGTTACTACAATATTTCTATGTGTGTTAATCACATGACTCACTATTCTTCCAACAGAAAATGCATTCGTGCTGGTTGAGGCTTATAAACTGGACTTTATTCATTACAGGTCCTGTCAATTCTGAACTGAAACATAATAACCCTCTGTGTGTGTGTTCTGTGAATAGAACTCATGTTTCATATTCACCCACCTACCCAAGAGTTCACCTGTGTTTCCCATTCATATTTGTATATCCTGGGCTGTACATCTTTTCACAACCAAGATTCATAAAAATCAAGTGATGTAATGATCATTAGGGGAGCCTGGAAAGTCTTACAAAACATTAGTTTGCTTGTCAATTATAAAAAACTCTTATAAAATTTGGAAAACAGATTGTAAAGCAATCACATAGTATTTATGCATTATAATGTAAATAGTACAGTACTGCTTTAAAGAGTATCTTAAACATATTTCCAAAACTATGCATAGCAAAAATCATTAGATATTTTATGAGGCTGTATCTTCTTTTTGGACTAAAAATATTTAGACATTACTAAACTGATTTTATAAGTTTCAGCAGGGAACAGCTGTAAAGGAGATTGTTTTTAAAATAGTAAATACTACTTTGGAGGTATATTTAGGAAAGAGTCCTTGTTTCATCTCAAAAAAACTATAGATGATGTCATATAACAACTATTCTAACAAAATAAAGCCATTTTGATAAGATCTTCCAAAAGCTTTGTATTTATCTATATACTAACATATTAAAAATGTTAACTGTTGAGAACAGCAAATATGAAAATTCTAGTTAGTTGTGTATGAATAAAGAAACTATGAGGTGAACATAATATAGCAGAAAATTAGAGGTCACTTTCATATTAAAATTCCAAAAAAAAATTTTTGCATAGTTTTGAAATGTAATACATTGACAAATAAAACAATTTTTATAATTTTTCCCTCTGTAAATAACAATTAATGTAAAATAGTGTATGTCACCCTGCATTCTTTGTAAAAACACAGCAGACGGACTTAGCTTACCCTATGCCTTTGTAACTAGGTATTCACTAAAGGAACACAACTTTATTTAACATGTCTTGTTTAGAAAAGCCTTTTATGTGAAATTATATAATTAGTCAAATAATTAAAAGAAGAGAAGAGAGAAGTAGATAAGCAAATTAAAAGGCAGACAATTAAAATACAGAACGTGAGTTCCTAATTCAGGGTGTCTTTAAATGTTATTGATCATAATACTCTGAACCAATATAAAGTGGTATAAAATGCTAGATATTAAAAAGAACACTAATAACAAGAAAATGTCGGCCAATATTACTTTCATCCTTTTTCCCTTTACCAGTGATTTTTTTTACACACCCCAATGCCTTATTGAGTCAGTGTCATATCCTGTCTAACTGCATGATACATTTTTTTTATTTGGTTCCACGGGATGCAAGACTGACACTCTGATTTCACAGAGAAGATATGGATTCATAACAAAGGGCTTAAAATTAGGGTGTTTTTCCCCCTATCAGTATTGCAATTACAGATGACACTCAGTTTTCAGAACAAAATTATCTGTAGTTTAATTTGATTCTGTACCATGTTTAGAGGTTGAAATTTAGGTTCACTGATAAAGTAACTTCTTGTGGATGAAACTTTGCAGATGAAGAGACAGATAAAATAGCCAGGCCAATATCAATACAGAGCAGGTACAAATGGCATAGATATCAGGACGGAACAGTGAAAGGGACAAGGGGCTATCCTCCAATCTCTTCTTACTTGGGATCTTACTCTCTTTACTTAACATTACGGTGGCCCCATTTTCTTGCTTATCTATTAATATATTTTTATTTTGTTCAGGAAAAAATGTATTGATAGCACCCAGTGGTAGTGGTGGAGCACATTTTTTTCCTCCACTAGTGATTATGAAAAGGTAGATGGTGCAAGAAGGAGAAAGCAGAGTGGGGTGTTCATGGCTTAGCAGTTATTTTATCCTAATTGAATAGGCAACCGCTATAGGTCAGGTAGGTCAAAGGAGGACAAAGTGGGGCATCCACTTAAGCTTTAGCATCCCCTGAGCCCTGAGCCTGGAAGACCTCCCCACGGTGCCATCCCAGGGTTGGTGAATGTCGGGAAGGTGAGGATGAGAAGGTGGAGGAGGAGAGAATCATCAAATAAGGCGCTTCCTCTCTCAGCTCTTGCTTTAGATTTTGGCCTTTAGGACTCTAGGAAATTTGTACTCAACTTCTCTCTATGACTGTGCCAAAATAAACTGTTAGAGAGAAGAAAAACACTCTTAGAGCCATAATGGATCTTCTCCCTGGGATTGGATCACTGTTTTGTGTTGTTTTATTCTGCCCTCCAAAATCACTTTACATTTGCATGGCTCTGTGGAGCATCAAGGAGCCATGATGTTCAGAATGATCTCATTATCACAATCTCTCAAAATCCTTGTAAAACAAGGGAAAGATGATATCATAATTCCCATATGGGCATTGGAGACTTAGAAGGTTAGGTGGTTCTTCTCACAGTTTTGTGACCCTGATCCAGCGACTTTTCAAAAAGTCTTTTCTGTTTCTCAAAAAACAGGCATTTCTCAGTCCGGTTCTTAGAGATCTTTATTTTCAGCCTTGGTGATCTCATCTCTTCCAATTTCAGTTCTGACTTTCTGTACTACTCATTTGATAGTCAATAAAATACTTTTGACAACATATTTAATTATTTAACTTGTCGTATACACATACTTAGGCTGTGCAGAGAAGTCTGTTCATACAAGGGTAAAGTCATGATGTTATATAATTTGTACCTTTGCACTTTGCAAACAGTGAGTACTTAATCTAAGTACTAGTGTACATTGTTGCTCTGCTCGATGATCATCACAAAATAAAAGTAGTTATTGAGTGGTTTAACTAGAAATACCCATAAACAGGATTTGTGGTAGCAGAAGTTAGCACATTTCTCATTCACTCGTGAAGGTGGAGAGAAGGAATATACTCAAACTCTAAAGGAGATGGAGTTATATTTCACATTATAAACCAAACTTAGGGTAAAGTTTTCTATAAAAAAATTAAATATTTAAGACTTCAGAAAAACTGCCTATGAATCTTTAGATAAAACATTGTTCTTAAGAAACAACACATATATAGTCAAATACATTTGGCACTGAAGTTAAAAAAAAAAATAAGAGCCTTCAGGCTTTGTGAAAATACAACTTACCGCATAAAGAGGGAGTAGATTATTATCCGAATGCCTGCATGACCAACTTCCTTAGTTCCTTTCCTATTATACTTGTTTCAACCAATTTTCTTTTACTCATCTGATTCCCCCAACCTTCTATATTTTTTTTCCCTTCACCAATTCTTCGCTGAAATTCAGCATAAGACCCATCTCCTCCAAGTGACCTCTTTTTTCTCACACAGGGCTCATAGCAAAACATTTTCTCACTTTGCATGCCTGTGGCACTGATGCATATTATTTATATAATAGTATGTAGTACTTGCTCAATTCTGCCTCTCCGTAAAAATAATGTGTTCCATTTCTTTCCTACACAACTGTGTGCTTCCCCAGAGATTCTAGTTTTGTTTCTTTTTTATTCCTGAGGAATTGGGTCAGTGTTATGACTAGAAGGAGCACTTTGCAAATGCTTGATGGATTAATGCACACACAAATGAATGGACCAGTAAGGAACAACTAGATCTAAGAAGATTTGCATGGAGGAAAAAAAATGCAAAGAACTAAGTTGGAGCAATGAGTGTTGTTAATTATCTCAGTACAGACTGGATTGCATTAGGATGGGGAGGCTGGTCATAAAGGATTGTTTCCTAATTTAATATGCACATTGGCAAAGAAGGAAGGAGACTGTGCTTAATTTGTGATGAAGTATTGAAAGGGACATTACTGGATGTCTGAAGATAGGGAAGCCCTGCTCTGTGAACTCACACACTCTTTGTTTTAGTAAAAACAATTAGTGTTGTGGGTAAGGGGATGCAGAAGGGATGACCCTTCCATTTAGATCTGGGGAGTTAAGTATAGAAACAAAATAACAATTTCTAGTCGAATAGACAAATCTGAAGCTCTCTCTTTTCATGAATTCCTTTTACATTGACAGGCCATTGCAAATTACTTCTACTCCAACTACCTATGTAACACTACCAATGCATGTTTCCGTGGTCAAAGGAAAGTATAAAGGTCAGAAAGAGCAGAGTGTTGGATGGAGGAGTCCTTTGTGTTTGCCTTGAGAAAGGAAAGCAAGCTGATAGTTAATATCAATCAGCTTCAATAGCATCATCAAGCATTTGTCTGTTAGTGTTACTGTGTTAGGTCCCATACAGAGTAAATTTATGAAGCCATGACCTCTACTTATTATTAGTTTAAAGTTAAGACATGCCACGAGAAAACTCATGTTAAATTCGCAGAGTAAAACAGTGAACAAGTACAAAAGGTAAAGCACTTAAATGAATCAGGGCATTCTGAGGAATGAAGATTGACACTGCAACAGCAGCATTTGTAGTTTCAGTTGGTGAGGTCAAGTGGAAATGGCTACATTTCTCCCCATGAGTCAAGGAAAGTTTTATTTGTGGTTTGACATCTACTCCTGCCAGATGTCTAAGTAAATCCAGGTGAAGCCAGGAAAAGAATTCCCTTCCAAGAGGATCCATAGATCTCAGTGGTGTGTAGTGGTCAGTTGGAAGATTGGTGCAAGGAACAAAACAGGAAACCTGTCCAAATTCACGATGGGGCAAGGCGTTTTCAGACTGTGTGTTCTGGAGATTCTACAGCTTTGATCATTGGTCATTTTGTAGCCAGTGAAGGAATCTCTTACATTTTGATAACTCCTAAAAGCAATTTCTTAAGATGATGTATCAATATCACTTCAGAAGGCCGTGAACAGTTCTGTGTCTCTCTCCTGCACCTACTTTCCCGTGTTGTGTCTCCATCACCCAATTGTTCTAGAGCAACTACTATCTTGATATTTCGAGATGGGAGTACAAAAGTTTGCTGCCAACCAATGGACAGATACGTGTACTTAGGGTTGTTTTGTTTTTAGTAAGAACACATTCTAGTTCCTAGTTACCATTGCAGCTAAAACAAATTTCATTTTAATATAGATATATAACAGATTAGGCCAGTGTTAGTTTAATAAATGAGAGACCTGTTTAGTCTTTCCTTAAGAGAAAAAGAAAATTGTAAGGAAGTATATTTTTGAGCTGTTAGTCAAGAAAACTTCAAAGCCCCAAAATATACTACATTATAACTTAGCATAAAGAGTTTTAATTTCTCAGAGCAGCACCAGTTCCTCCTCTTAGCTCACAAGCAACACCCTCTTATTTTGGTCCAGATTTTTCAAGGACATTAAAGTGGCAGACAGGGAACAGGCCCTATCAGGAGAAATAGATGCAATGAATGTCTCCAGATAAAACAACAATCAAGGATATTAAATTGAGGAAAGTAGATCAAAGGGAGTTAAAATAAAAGGGATCAAGAAAAACAGTATTCCCAAGGACAGATAATTTGGGAGTGAGTCATAACAGCCATGGAGGGAGGAGAGTGGGTGATTCCATGACAGAAGAATTGGACGTTGCCAAATCTCAAATAGATTCGCTTCAAACTTCTCCAGATAAGTTAGAAATCTGATCTTGATGTTGCTTATTTCTCATGATCTCCATGCACACACAACACACACAGTGTTTCCAAGACAAAAGGAATTTGCAGCATGTCCTAAGTCATACAGAAAGCGGGTAATAGAAACAGGGCTAGAATTCATGATTCTATTGAAACTAATCTGTGACTAAAGTGAGAAAAATTGAGTAAACTGTGGTTATTTGTAGTAGATTCCAGTTTTATCATTAATATTAGTCTCCTGTCTACATAAAAATTATCCCTCATTGGGATATTTCGAGACTACTTGTGACCTATAAAGACCAGTCAACTACTGATCAATGTCTATCTCAATGTCTATCTGAAGTTTCAACTACCATTAACAGTACATTAGTTGCCACTGCTATTATTTATTATTTGTGAGAGGATTACTGCTCAGTAATGACCCAATTACATGAACAAGTGGCCATTATCCAAGGGAAGAAACTGTGTGAAAAAGGGACGCTGTAAAAAACAAAAATGATCCCTTAGGTTGGATCCAAGTAGACACAGTGCCACCCAGCAAACATCTTGTTCCAGTCATTGCTCTCTCTGGTCAGGAGTCCCCACACGCACCTTGTACTACAGCCTCGAGGCTTAACATCTGTTCTGCGGAGCCCACATTCTCTGCAGCTAGGACATATTGTTCTACAGAGGTCTGCCATGTCCCCGACTGTTGTTAGGGTTGGCTGGATTTTGGCGTTTCAATGAGGCTCACAGTGACTTCTAGACGCTTGCGCTTTGTGTGGTCATCATATGCCCTAGAGGAAGGGAGAGGCAATGTTACCCTATTTAACCCATTTTTGTGACTGGTCACAACGTGGCAAGTTACTAAGCAGATAGTTGTTTTTCAGATCTAAACAACTGATTTCAAGAGAAAAGTCTTGATGAATTTAGAGTATATTTATGATTTTTTAAGTAATCCTATCTTCTGAAGAAACATTTCTCTGTACCAGGGGATGTCATGGATATTGACAATGTGTAGACCAGAGGCAGAAATGCCTAGCAATGACTTAAATAAGATATGTTTTGTAGCAATGACTTAAATAAGATATGTTTTGATCTCACCATAAATTTTCTTGGCTTTGCTCTATAACGTAGTCTTGAATCTGCCAGAACCACCTATAGCAAATAAGACATTTTTTTCCAGCCACTATTTATCTGGCAATTCTTCCATGCTGGTGCTTTAAATTTTATGCACATTATAAAATTTAATTATTTTGGTGTGATTATTTTCTCCAACTCACTTATCAAAGAATTGAAGCTTCAGAGCAAATGGAAAGGCTAGGATTCAAGCCCAGTTCTATATTATTTCAGGATAATTTCAGCCCTGGCTCTAGAATAGATGGTAGTATTAGGAAACATGTTGGAAGTGCCAGACTAAGTGACTTTTCCATTCATGCAAAAAAATAAATGCTCTTTGTAATAATTTGAAGTAGCAAGGCACACTTTCTTAGCTCTCCACTCTCTCCTTGTTCTCCAAGACATTGATACTTTCTACTTTCTCTGTTCTGCTCAGCGTACTTTGTCCTGTTGCCTTGAAGGGCATTCATATTCCTGTTGCTATCTCCTTTAGTCACCAGCACCCCATGGCATTTGATCACTACTGGAAAGAACTGTGGATCTAGAGATGTGCTATCTTTTTGATTAATGCTGAGGATGCAACCTGTGAGAGCCAATCTTCAGGATATGAAAATAGATGCAAACTTAGGCCCCTCATACCTGGCCTCAGGTACCTGGCATCTCACAAATGCCCAAGGGCCAGTAATGGTTTGTAATCTCTCTAGTGATCAACTTCAGTTTACACTATATACCTTTTTGCAAGACATTGATTTATCAAATCCATGGGGCTATTTGGCTCCTTTCTTGCAAAACTTCAACTTTTGATTTAGCTGATTACTTCCCTAACATTTTCAGAGCTACAAGAAAAGCCTCAAAAATATGTTTTCATTTCTTTATAGTTCAACCCCCTAAGACAGTACCTGACAGCAGAACTTGCTTGGTAAATAAGTCAAGTTGTAGGGTGTCTACTTTCAGCTGCCTGGACTGTTCTTGAATTTTTAAAGCTTTGCATTTAGAGTCATTCAATTGTTTACGCTCCTCCAATGTGCTTACAAGCAAAATCAGTGGGCCAGTTTATACACTCCTGCATTGGGCTTGATTTCAAGGTTTTCCAGTTAAAAGCAATACACTACACAATCTTTCCTTGGTTTCAACACTGATGGTCTCATACACTGATAAGGAGAGGCCCACTCCTCTTAAAGAAAGCATCAATTTTATTTTATTTTATTTTTTTTAATTTGAGGCATGGTCTCACTCTGTCACCCAGGCTGGAGTACAGTAGCATGATCATATCTCACTGCAGCCTTGAACTCCTGGGCTCAAGCACTCCTCCTGCCTCAGCCTCCTGGGCATCTGGGATTATAGGCACATACCACCATGCCCAGCTAATGTTTTGATTTATTTTTGTAGAGATGAGGACTCACTATGTTGCCCAGCCTGGTCTTAAACTCCTAGGCTCAATGGATTCTCCCACTTTGGCCTCCCAAAGTGCTGAGATTACAGGCATGAACCACTATGCCCAGCCAACATCAACTTTTCAGAGACAATTTAGCCAGGTACTATTTCTGTAGAAACAAAAAGTTTACTTATTATTTTTTGATAAATAATTTCCCATAAAAATACTTCTGAAGAGCTGAGGATGCACCAATATCTCTATTAGCATCAATTGAATATATAAGTCTTTAGGAAAAGGAGAAAAGGTACAAGGATTAATAATGAGACGGAGAGAAAAGTAGAGATCTTAACCAGAAGTCACTAAATGGCAAATGTCAAATGGCATAGTTAGAATGGGACACTGTCAGAAAACAGTAGACAGTGCTGAACATCCCACAGCCCTTTGTAAATGTCATTTAATTCTAGTATTAACATCACTATTACCTCCACTATTGCTGTAGTTCTACTACTGCTGCAGCGAGTTAGCATGATAGTGTTTGCTCAGATAAGTGTTATATTCATTTTCTCATTTAATACTCTTATGATATATGTATTATTATCTGCATTTTGCAAAGGAAATTTCTGGGATTCTTCTACAGTCACAAAAGTAGTAGGATATCAAGCTGGAATTTGAACCCAGGTTTGTTGAACTTAGAAGTATGTGTTCTACCCACCCTGGCAGAGAAATTACAAAGAGGACTTATTTCCACCCTAGTTTTTACTTTTATTTCTTTCTTCCCCTTTACTTTGCTGAAATGCTACACCACTCTTTTTAATTTTTACCCCAGTGGCTAATGGGCAATGTTCCTTCTTTCTTTTCCTTTCTTTCTTTCTTTCTTTCTTTCTTGCTTGCTTGCTTGCTTTCATTCTTGCTTTCTTGCTTTCTTTCGTGGTTGCTTTCTTGTTTGCTTGCTTGCTTGCTTGCTTGCTTGCTTTCTTTCTTGCTTGCTTTCTTGATTTCTTTCTTTCTTGCTTTCTTGCTTTTTTGCTTTCTTGCTTGCTTGCTTTCTTTTGTGCTTGCTTTCTTGCTTGCTTGCTTGCTTTCATTCTTGCTTGCTTGCTTGTTTTCTTGCTTTCTTGCTTGCTTGCTTTCTTGATTTCTTTCTTTCTTTCGTTCTTGCTTTATTTCTTGCCTGCTTGCTTGCTTCCTTGCTTTCTTTCTTTCTTTCCTTCCTTCCTTCTTTTATTTTGTGTCTTGCTATGTCACCTAGGTTGGAGTGCAGTAGTGTCATCAGAGTTCCCTGCAGCCTTGAACCTTGAACTCCTGGTGTCATCAGAGTTCCCTGCAGCCTTGAACCTTGAACTCCTGGGCTTAAGCGATCCTCCTGCCTCAGACTCTTGAGTAACTAAGACTACAGACACACACCACCATGCCTGGATTTTTTTTTTTTTTTAAGAGGTGAGGTCGCGCTGTATAGCCCAGTCTGGTCTCAAACTCCTGGCCTCAAGCGATCCTCCAGCCTCACAAATGGTCTTTTAATTTTACCTTCCACCTGGTCAAAACTTAACTTCAGATAATCTGAAATAAGTTTTATTCTCTGTATGTGTTAAAATACTCAGTTCCGTGTAAATATTAAGATAATGAATTAATAATCGGAAAGAACATGGGATTTAAAGTTGGAAAGCTTGTGTTACAAAATTGTAAACCTCTAGCAAACATCTTAGCCTCAGCTCCCATCTTGGTACAGTGGGACCAGATGTACTTTCTCTTCCTGCCGCATGGGGCAATTGTGAGGGATAAATGAAATCACATCTATGAAAGTGATTTGTAGTTGAGCAGGGCTATGAAATGTAATTTTGCATCTGCTTACCTAAAACTTAATGGCTAATTATGGGTTGAAAGGCTTCATTTCTTGAATTAGCCATTAATGAATAAGTGAAATGAAAAGTGTATCTTAGATCACAAGGAGCCATTTTTGGTTCTTGGAATCAGAACAAGTAGCTATTTGCTTGTTCTAGGTACACAGAAGCAGAACTGTTAATTAGGCAGAACGAGAGTGCTGGGAGCAAGACTGCAGCTATTATGTTCCAACGCTCACTTCTGCCTGGGGGGGAAAGGAGGATGGGCTCTCCATGGCTGGTGGTTGCATGTCCTGAGAACAGGCATGTCAGTGCTCTGCTTCTTCGAAAAAACCCAGTCCCAGGCAGAATACGCAGTAGTGGACAACTAACTACTGAAACAGCAAGAGCTGCCCAGTCTCAATTGTAAGGACTTTTAGAAGGGGTGCTCTCAACACCAATAAATTAAAACCGTCTTCCAGAAGCATTTATATTTCAGGATTCATCATTTGTGGGCTTCTATCCAGTGATGAATCTGGACTTTGCACATAAAAAAATGTGCAGCTCATTTCCTTTGAATATCTAGAACCATCTACAGGATGTTTTCTGAAATATTTTGGTTATTGCCAATTACGTTTCTTTTGACAACTAGTACTACTGTATACATTATGCACACTGAGGACTTCAAGAGAGGAAAGGATGTAACAAGCAGCAACAGAACAAGCAGAGAGATGTCACACACTCCTACACAAAGGTGATTCTGAAACCACACGAGATAGGTGTGAGCCCAATGCCCCTTTGATTTCTTCACTGAATGGTCGCTCTACCTTTAGAGTTACAACAGTGTTAATCTCAATCATAATCTGAGAACACAACTATATATCAACAGAGGACTTTTAGCAAAGAGAATTTCAGAGATTTCTGGCTCATATTTTTAACTCAGAATCAAAATAACAGAAGAAGCTTCTTTGCAAAAATGACCTGAGTCAAAGAAATGCTAAATATTGGAAGTTTAATTTTTTAGTCTAATTTCTTCCCTTGCTCATTGTTCCAAATGCAATTGTGCACTGTAACCTCCTTGACACCAGCATCCATTTCAGACTTATCTTTGTGTCAAGAATCATCTGACACTTCTCATGCCAATGAGTAAATGAAATAAATCTTTAAAAGTCCTCAAAGCACCTTGTAACTACATCACTTTTCACTCTTGCATTTTACACTTGTTTGAATGATTGTTTGGGATCTGTCTATTAGATTGCATGAGTCCTAACATCAGGAAATTACATCTGTTCTTTTTCGTCTTTCTATCTATAGTGCCTAACACAGCTCCCAGTATATGGAAATTTTCAATTACCATTTGTTGAATGAGTGATGTGTGAATGAATAAACGGACAAATGACTTTTAGACATTCAAGAGTTTGCTGGATCAAATTGGAAAATTTAGTATTGCATCTTTCCATTTAATATTGTTGTGTAATAATTATCTTTACTTGCCATTTCACAGAACTCTGCATTACATGAAAGAGTTGGCCCATATAAATGGGTTAAGTAATGACAACATTTTTTATACACAAATGGCGTGAGAGATTTTCTACTGCTGTAAGACAGCTTTGGCAAATACAGCACCTGGGATGCACAGCTAGTTGTCTACTATAGCCATCTCCTGAGCCTCAGTGAAGAGGATGGTGGTTTTGTTCAGAGAAGCACTGAGTTACACTTTAAAAACTCCTGGTTATCATCAAGGGTGTCTGTGCAAGAGAGTCCTGGCCAATGAGCTGTGGACAGATGTGCATGGGAAAGCCATCTCTCCTAAAATAAAAAGGCTAAACTTTCTAAAAACAAAAAAACACCTTCCCACTCTTTCGCTATTATTCTTTTGTCCTGCATGAACCACAGACCTTAGCCTTAGAAATGCAGAATCATTTCATAACCATGAAAAGGCAGCATGAAAGGCAGAACATCATGTATTGAGAAAGACAGAAAGAACCTGAGTGTCTGATACTACTGATGAACCATTGAACCGGCTTTCAACTACTGTTTTGCGTTGTTTGTCCATGTCACCATATACTTCTTTCCCCTTAAGCTAGACTCCTGGGCCTGGTGTAGCCAAATGAGTGAATACCTAATATGACATAGTTCTTGGAATTTGTTGTAAAAACATTACATTGTAAACAATCCCATTCATTGAAATACTAGATTAACAAAAACAATACTTTTCATTTTAAAGTAATTCACATTATGAATTTTTTAAAAACCAACTCCCATAGTGATTTTTAGACTATTATCTCATTTAAAAACATGTTCATATATGTTAAAATATTTTCTTTCTAATTTCTCTTCAGCCTATTTATTCAAGTGAATTTTTTCAGATAATGGACAGATTTTCCACTTTTTAGATTCTTTAATGGCAGGATCCAGAAATATGCAACTTATATATCAAGTATATTATTAATAAATTGGCAGGCATTGACATCTATATTAGAGAGTAGATATGTATACCTGCACTGTGTTTACAGATGTAAAAGTTACAATTGCAAAAGCAATATCAGCACAGTTGCAAAGCTATAAATCTCTTATGATGACTACTGCTTTCCATCAATAACTTCATTTATATGGAGAAACTTTTAGACTCTCAAGATAACCAAATCTGGATCACAAATGAAAGGAAAAATCATAAACACTACTCTTATCAGAAAACAGGATAAGGACAGCTACAAACTACACAATCAGATTAGCAGTATTTTCTTGGAAATAAATGGAAATGCCTGTAAAACAGTGGGAACTTGGGGCCCTTGCTCTATTGCCCACTCTCATTTCCCAGTCGTCTTGACCCAATCTAATTCCTCTTTGCCATCCTTCACCCTGTTACATCTCAACATCCCTGCTAGCTTTCCCACAAACAGAAGCAAGTTTTCTAACAGCACTTGAAGTGTTCCTGGTAACATCCATCCCCTACTCCCCGGGCTCTCCAGTGTGTATATATCAGCAAGAGATACCCACTGTGAGAAAGCTGCAGTCAGTGTCAGGACACACTGTGACTCATGACATGTGCATGTACTTGGCCTGATAATCTCAACAAAGAAGAAAGGACACCCACAACGCTGTGAACTTGGTGGTGTGTCTTATGGGAATATTAGCCCTGGAAACAGACTTCTCCCTCTTTCTCTACATTTAATTCCTCCCTCTAATCTTTTAAAACTTCTGTCTCTACTTGTGTTTGAAACCCTGTTGCCATCTCCAGGCTCTGCATCTGGGACTCGCCTTCCTGTTAATGGGGAAAGAGGGTCACTTGCATAATGCTTGGTTGATGTCCACTGTGTTCTGTGTACTTCATATTGATGATCTCTAGTAGATAAATTTGTTTTCTATCAACTTATTACAAATTACAGCAAAGTTAGGAACTTATAACTGTGCACATTAATCATCCTATAGTTTCCACAGATCAAGGGTCCAGGCATACTTTAGTTGAGCCCTCTGTGCAGGGGCTCACAAGACGACAGTTAAGGAGTCTGTCAGGCTACTTTCTCCCTGTGGGCAGAACTGGGTTCCTTTCAGTTGTAGCACTGAGGCGCTCACCTCCTACAGGAGTCCTCTCCTCAGGAACAGTTTCCATTCAGCTGTCTGCTACTTCAAGGTCAAAAGGAGAGAGTTGCTCTACTCAAAAGCACCCAGGCTCTCTTTTAAGGGCTTTCACCTGATTAAGTCAGACCCACCTCAGATGATCTCCCTTTGGAGAGGGAGCAATTCCAAATCAACTAATTTGGGACCTAAAATCCCTTCACTTTTGCCATGCAATGCACCCTAATTACAGAGTGATGGCCCTCATACCCACAGCCTGTCCTCCCCACATATACTCAAGGGAAGAAGATTAGACAGGCTATACACACCAGATGTTGGGAATCTGAGGGATCATTGTAGAATTCTGTCTATCACAGTCTACCTTCTGGACCACAAGGTTCACATCCTCTCCAGTTGCAAAATACATTTGCCTTCTCCTAAGTCTTCTGTTAAGGCAACAACTCAGGCTTCCGGGTATGATCTGTGAAGGACAGTTCCTTGGCACCTTTCCTCTCTCTCTATGGCCCTTGGACACTAAATAAGCAATATATTTGTTCTCAGCTGCTGCTGCTTCTTATTTCAATGTACAAACCAGGGATATAAGGACCAAGGAAATTTGGCTATTTCACAGGATCTGCAGCAGGTCTGCCAAACTCCAGGTTTATGTTCTTTCAACAACTCAGGGTCCCCCTCCACACACACTTTTCTCAGACCATTTTGCATTTGTCATCATTGTGCCTCTTTACAACCACTTGAGAACACAAAGCCAATGGCTACAAAACAGTATGGAAATGGTTTACTATTAATGTTAGTGTATTTCAATTCTTTGAATGAACATAAAAAGAAATATTTTTAAATGGTGTGATGGACTGTTACTTTCAGTATTTTACCAAAAAACCTTATTTTTTAACCTATTCAATTCGTTATGTAATCCCAGCGACTTTAATCAAACTGCTGCCCCTAGATGCTTCATGAACTCAGCATTAGATTAGTAAAAGAGATTTCTTAAATTATATGTCTGATCATGCAGTCAACTTGAAGGAACTGAGATTTGGAAACATTTTGATTCATTGGTGCTAATTTAGACATGACAATGATAATTAAGATTGTGATTTCTGGGTCCTTCGACATTAGGGATTTATGCAAAAGAACCACACAAAATCCAATTTCTAGGCTTCAATCATTTTACTGCATCTGATTGAAAATGAAACATTAAAAGTTTTATTAAACTTACTAAGAACCTCCAAAGGGAACAGTGTTACATATTACAGAAGTCACCCTTTTAAAATTACCATCTTCTGAGATATATATAGAAGCTAATGCAGCATTCAGCATGTCTAAATAAAAATCTTTTTTCAAAACAATATCTGATTTTAGTCTCTCCATTTTATCATATCTGATGTTTTGCTGTTTTATATAGAAGGTGTGAATTACTTCCTTGCACTAAAATGATAGACTTTCAGTCATAACTTAAAAATCAAGGGCTTGTTTCTCACTGATTGAACCTAGGTGTTCTCCTGCAGAATTTTATAATGAAATAAAATGGGTGACTAAATCAAATACATTCTAAATAACAAGAGTTACACTAATATCAATTGCTTTATCTATGTATTGGGGGATGTGATTGAAACATTTCTGGTTAGTTCTATTCAAATACAAGTTTACTTTTAAAAATATTCCTGAAGTGTGTGAGTGAGTGAATGTGTGTGTGTGTGTGTGTGTGTGTGTGTACCACAGTGATTCTGAGCTTCCTGTGTGTGTGTGTGTGTGTACCACAGTGATTCTGAGCTCCCAGAACTTAACACATATGTAACCCTAAATCTTTGGTGTGTAAATCACATTTCTAGTTTTCTATAATATGGTTATATTTAATCATCACTACTGGCCTTCTTTTGTAGCTGTTTCAATGAACTTGAAATTTCAAAATTTCTGTCACTCATTTTTCTAAGAAAAGATGGGGGCAATGACCTACTGAATAGGAAGCAATACAGATATGGTACTCTGGTAATACTGCTGTCACGGAATTATAACAATATGACATTTAAAATACGTTTTCTTTGTAGCCAGGGCCTGTGTCCTGTTTTCTGGCTGAAAACCAGGGAGACTGCCACTCTGCAGGTCCATTAGACCGAGCAAGAAGTTTCCAAGGGTGGTATCCTGAACCAGGTGATAAAACCCTTTAGGGCAGGAACTATGTCTCTTTAACCCAGTACAGAAAATATTTGATGTACTTTGTCAACAAATAATTTAGATGATGAATAGGACTATGCTGTTAGGAATTCGTGTCATTAGAAGAAGGAGCCACACAGGGCAAGAGGTGAGGCTTGGCTACCGTCACTCCTCTGCTGGAAAAATACTAGCTCCTCCACTAGTGGCAAGGGTAACGGCCAGAAGCCTTTTTGGAATGAAAATGAACTTTATGTTGACTATTTTTCTTTATCACCATGATGAAAATGATCATTTTTGATAATGTTAGTATTTTTATCCAGAGGCATTTACTTGGGACCACAACTGCCTTCTGATCTTCACCCCCTATCCGTGATAGAAATCAGGCAGTATGCGAGTTTAATCAAGAGATGAAAACATCCTAATTATTGAAACAGTGAGAAACACAGACTTGTTGCTTCAACGGTTTTACCTGAAAATACCTGCAGATTGGTTTCCACTGCCTAGTTTGTTCCCTAATTAGCAGGATTCACCTGCAGGCAAACACCTGCATAATCTTACCTGCTGGCCCAGGCAGGTGAGAGAAGCCTACATGTCCTCTGCAGAAAGACCCTCCAACAAACTCTTTGTCACTGTTTCCACAATTTCATGAGCAGGTTTGTTATATATTGAAAGTAAAAAGTGAGATCAAGCACTCTCATAGATTTCTACCTGGAAAGTCAAAGGTAACTCCAATGCATTGCTAGGAGATCATTTAAAATATTAATTTAAAAAAAATCAACCACAGATGTGAGGAAATGAGTGGATTTTTCCCATTTGACAGCTTATCAGTAAGTTGACATTTTTTTTTACCCTGGGAGTGTACCTCAGTGATGATAGCCATGTATAATTCATAAAGAAAAATAGATTTCGATAAGCCTGCTCAGTAGTTTAGGGTGTGAAAATTCAACAAGCTAGTTTCTTTTCACCGTGCCTGCAGTCACTTTTCCTCCTGTGAGCTCCCCCTGTTCCACATTGAATTTACTTTTTGTATTTTGGATCATAATATAATTTGTTTCTAAATGTATATTTAAAGAAGGAAGCTCTGAGGGACACAAAAATAGCACCACAAATGAAACGTAGGATTGTATTTTCATGTAAATCATACTTGATAAATATTTAAATTACTTTCTTTTGCAGAATAAAAGTGTATGAATGCACTTTACCTGTAAGCTACAAATTATGCTGAAGGAATTTTACCTTGTCAGTTATTGTTCACAACACTGTATATTAATTTTTTTTTCTGTTCTTACATAATTCTTCAAGACATTTTACTGACTAGGGTCTAGCAAAGGCGAAAGATCATCCATCTGAACTTGATAAGAGTGTCATTGCATTCAATAACTAAATGATCTTTTATTCACCCTCAAAACTTTAAAATTTGATGCAGAATGGAATATCAAAGTTACATTTTACTTGGAAGAGTATCATTTTATAGTATATGACTTACGAAAACACGATGTAATCTCACTAATTCTAATGTTACAAATTTGGTTTCTATAATCATTCAAAGACAGTGCGTATACATTTGAAAAATATGGTTATGGTCTAAAAAGGAAGGGCATCAATGTACCATATCTGAGAAGTCTGAATCCAAAGAGAATAAAATCATGATAAACTAAAATTGCCATTTATTATGTGCTTATGACATATCAGGAATTGTGATAAAGTTTAAGATGCTATTTCTACTATTGTCCAAATGTTCATGGAGGAAGTCATATAATCCGAATTTTTCAGATGATGAAACTACAGCCTAAAGAGGTTGGGTAACTTTTTCATGATCACACAGTTAAAAGTACCAAGTAATCCCAACCCAGATCTCTCTGACTAGAAAATGTGTGCTTTTAATTAAAAATTATTTGAATATGCTCTTAATTTCTGTTTGGAAAAAGTAAGTCTCCTACAGAAAAGGACTTTTGTGTCTGTAGCATTTTATAAACTGATTTAGCTCTATCTTGAACTATCATTTTCCATGACTTAAATTTTGCATTTACATATATTGGTTGGTAATATAAAATAACTTAAAAGTAATAAAGCTGAAAAAGTGTAATCATTCTAATTTTTCCTCTTCCATATTATGTTTAATTAGTAAGTTCTTACTCTGTTGAAGATACACCTCTAAAAATAATTTAAGAAGAAGAATTCTTATTATATAAATACCATGGTTCACCATCCTGAAAAAAAATCTTCAATTATCTAAAATTAGGTTATTCTGTATCAAATTAGAGAAAATAAACAAAAAAAGAGAATTTTGTTTGAGAATGCATAACTATCATTTTCCTATCTATAAGGCTTAGAGAACAATTTATACTTGAACAATAAAATAAATAATATCATTTAAGCTGATAGATCATTACGCAATATAACCTCAGGAATTGTTGCTTTCAAATTACTTCCTATTTTAAGAAAATAAACTTTTAAAACTTCATCCTTTTCTGTATGCCTTCCATGGCTTTTACTGATTAAGACATTAAGATTTGGACAAAATTGTTTCATTAATAACAAAACCATTATTTTCCAATTCATTTCATCCTTCTTTAATACATGAAAGACCTTTTATAAACTGAACAATTGTCAGTTATGGCATCTAACGATTCTGGTTCAAAAATGTCAATATCAAATTGTGTCATGACACATGTAGAGAAGCACTCAAATGATTGTGTCCCTGCCTATATTTTTACATACTGAATGGTCTGTTAAATTTTTCATATTTTTCCTTTGCTATTAGGTTCAATCTTGAAATAAAAAATACTAAGCTGAAATATTCACCTTTAAAAAGTCTATGTATCAGATTGCAAAAGAAATTCAAACCCCTTGATTGGAAACTACTTTTACTGTTTTTTGTGGAGGTTGATTGTCCCTGGGATTTGGGACTTGGTTCAATTATTAAATACCACACTCTACTAGAGAATTGGATTCATGAGAAAAACATCTGTTGTTTTATGGGTCTGAATTTCAGTATGCCTCAAGATTAATTTATTAACTCACTTATAATCCAATCTCTCAATCTGTAAATGATAGGTATGTAACACAACCTAATTCACAGGACAATGCAGAAGTCTACAAGTTATTTTTAAAGAGTCCTGGTTAAGTGAATGGTGCATTTGGAGGAGAATGGAAGTCTGGCAGGAAGAATAGCTTGCTTCTGCTCTACAGTGTGCAGGTCAGGCTCTCAGGGAATTAAACTATAAGATGAAAATTAATAAGCAGGAAGTTCATTAGGAAGTGCTCTTAAGACTAACATCTGAGGGGGAAGAGAAGGGGGCAAAATTGTTCAGAGAAAGAAGTTGGGTGTGATGCAGTCGCAACAAAGGACTTAAATAGGATGGATTTGGATGTTCAACTGGTAAGCATACTAAAAATATTCCAAAATCCCCCAAAATCCAAAATCTTAAACACTTCTGATTCTAAGCTTTTTGGATAAGGGGTATTCAACTTGTGTTTATAATGAAAACAACAAACAAACAACTCCAGCCTTTAGAACAAACACATAATGCAGTTTGCTTTGGTAATGTTGTGGCAACATAACACCATCATAGGTTCAGAACAAAATCCACTGATGATATTTTTTAAATTGGGTAAGATCAGTGTGGCAGTTACCACAAATACATTGCTTCTCAGCTCCAAACCGTCATTGCCCTGCTTGTGGCTGCTGATGGTGTCTCTCCTGATAGCTGGCATGATGTTAAGTTTTGGCAAGAAGCTGGAGGAGAAAGGGGGTCTCCATCCTGGGGCCAGCCTGGGCTCTCTCCACAGGCTCACGCTGTGTGTGGCAGCCAGGGGTGCCTGGCATCCCCTTGAGGGCAGTCTCCCCATTCCACTAACGGACTCCAGGTGAGTCCTGGGTGGGCATCTTTTCATGAATGACTTCCTTCTGGCACCTGAGAGGGCAGATTCCCAGTGATTCCCGCTGTCATAGCTCTCAGCAAACCTCTCCATCCACTGCACCACTGCCATGTGCTTTCCAATGAGGTCTTAAATCTCAGCGTTGGGGGAAGGGGGACAGGCTACTATTCCAGATTTTTTCTTTCCTTGGGCGCACTACCTCAGCTTTTGGAGTAGAATTCTGCTATTCTATGTTCTTTAGAGTTATCTTTACTTCTTAGTAATCAAAACCATGCTCTAATCCTCTGTTATATTATACTAATATATATGTATATTTTACACATTCCTTATTGAATTTATTGGATAGAATCTGTTTTCTTATTGAGTTCTGTCTGACATAATTAGCAAAGTCAGTCATGTGAAGACTCAAAAAGGGTTTCACCATTTCCTTTGCAAAATAGGGGTATTTATAACATCTTCCTGTGTCATTTTAGAGATCTATTGCTAATGTTAAAGTTCAAGTACCCTGAAGATTTGGCTGGAGTAAATGTCATTATAAATCACATACAACAGAAATTAATTGCTTATGTATTAAAACTTTGCATGTCTGAAAATATTGAGAATTCATGGGAACAAAATTAGTGTGGGTGTTTTAAACAAATCCAATCATTTTTATGCTTTGATATTTTTCATTCTTTATCTACATCAGATAAAAAAAGCCTTTAGAGTTCCTCCAAAAATTTAGTTTCTTCTCCTACACTATACACTTTATACTTTTAAGAAAGAATATTCACATTATATATAAGAAAAATGTTTTATTTTGATAGGAAATTACAGTTTTCTGGATGACTTAATAATGGTATCTTGTTTCAGACAGTCTTACTCTAGCTGCCCATATCCTTATCCCAGATGACATCTTCAAAAACTGTGCCTAAATATTTAAATATAAGACAGAATTTTGCTAATTTTGCTTTTAATTAGAATGTAATAGTAAAAATCTATCTTTTCAAATTTTAAGCATCGTAACACATTGCCTAGATATTAATTTCTGTTAAATGTGACATTATATTCTGAATTTTTCCCCTGTAGTTGATACTGAACTATCTCTTCATTTCTGTTGCATATGTTTCACTTTAGTCATTGAAGTCAATATAAAACATGGATATATAAAGGATTAGATCTGAGTATGGAATTCTAGGAAGCTGCTTTAAGTGGAAACACAAAGTGAGAACATGAAAGAGATTTCCACCACTAATTAGAAATTCCAATATCTTTGAAGTATTATTAAGATGACTTATTTTTGTACATCACTCCACATTACTTTGCAATTAGTAACTTCTCAACATGTATTTGCAGAGTGAATGAAAATAGTTTAGATTTAAGTATACAGTAGACCCCCTTATCCACAGGGGATACATTTCAAGACCTCCAGTGGATGCCTGAAACCACAGATGGTACCAAACTTTATATATACTGTGTTTTTTCCTGTACATACATACCTATGATAAAGTTTAATTTATAAATTAGGCACAATAAGAGATTAACAACAATAGCTAATGATAAAATAGAGTGATGATAACAATATACTGTAATAAAAGTTCTGTGAATATGGTCTTTCACTATCAGAATGTCTTATTGTACTGCAGCACTGCACCCATCCTTCTTATAATCTGTCGATCTGATAACTGAGAGGGTACTAAGTGATTAACAGAATACCATACTATCTCCTAGATGTAGACTGTCAAGATACCAAGCCTTAAGACAGTTTTCAATGGGAAAAGTATGAAAATGGCTTATTTAAAAATTTAAAATTTAAGTCAACTACATTGCAAATTTCACCTAATAGTTAACACTTATGACAATGATTCCTGGCAAAGGGCAATTGAGACCTACTGTTCTGCTCTCAGTCCCAACGAGTCTTCCTATCATTTCTTGCTTCCTGCTGTCACTTTATGTCGCTTGCATTTGCCAATGACACAACCATCACAAAACTCTTAAAGTGATCATATGACACTGGATCTACAATAATAACAGCAATGTTTTGCCTTATAAACTCAAAGATTCCAAAAACAGTAATTGAGATCAGAACAGAAATATAAATGATATGCATGCATTTTTTACTATAAGTAATAAAATGATGAGTTAGTCAAATTGACTAAACAGATTGCCATACAAAGACAGCTCAGTATGCAGGCTCAAGGCCTGAAGAGCAGAAGATAAACACATGCAGTGCAACCAAGAAAAAAGTGGGCATTGTATAGCACTTCTAAGAATACTTAATTGTGTGCAGATTTTTTTGTTGTTGTAATTTGGATGAATTCCAACTTTTCTGGAAGAAAGCATTTGCATATATAGTAAGCAAATATATAACAGAAAAACAGAGAGGTAACAAACACCAGCTTTTTATTTTTAAAGGAAAATATTTAAACTATTTTAACTGATGAATATGCATGAAGATGTTCCATTCAATTATATATTTGATTCTGCTTAATAGAAGCTCTTTCAAAATAAGGGAGTCATTGTGAGTCAGGGTGTTAATATATACATACCTTGTACATACCATCTTTATATGCTTTTAGGGGAAGTTTTGGAGCTTGTTGGCAGCTCATGGTTTGTTGAAACTGACTGACATGCTAAAGACCAAAGTAAATGAACAGTTGTTTATATGCCAAAGGCCCCCTACAGATTGATTAGTGGGAACACTAAGGAAACACATCTCAGATTAACTCAATTTTCATTTTAGCTTTGTGGATTACCTTTAGTGCATTATAAATCTGTATTCATTCATATAGAATAATATAAATATGTATTCCACATAATAAAGTCTTTCTCTCTTAGGTAAAATAACTTCTACTCAGGCAAAAAACAAAACAAAACAAAAAACAGTACAATCTTTCTTATCAGATCTCATTTCTCTTTATAGTCTTCTCCTGTGAATGAAAACCTAATGGCAATGCAACGTTGAAAAGCAATGCCTATAAAAAGTATACAGAGTTTGTTACATAAGAAAACAGGAGTTAAGCATACATAACAGGTAGGTAAGAGAGGCTTGGACCCCTGAACTTAAATCATGCATCCAGGATGAAACTACTGACGTCTGTCAGACTCAAGGGTTAATCAATACATGCTATCTAGACAATCCAGCTCTTTGAAGGCACCGGAAGATGTGAGCTTTGAAGGATAGATAAAATGCTATTATTTTTAATAAAAATTGCTGAAAAGTAAGGCTATTTCAGTTGATAATAAATTCAAATGCAAAGGGCCCGAGTGGGGCCTCCATTGAAATTTACCCGGAAGATTAGAGAAGTGTTTCTTGTAAGTGTGAAATAAATACAGAAGTCTGCAAAGTGATAGAAAAACAAACGATGGGCCCTTTAACACTAAACAAAAGAGGGGAAAAAATCTCTCCTATGCCAGACTCTCCTTTCTCAGTTTATATGTTTATTAAACACACACATGAACTGCACCCTTCCCTTTAACCTGGAGAGCTTACATTGGTACAATATCAGCCTTGGTGTGAAGTAATGTCAATACATCTTTGGGTTAGTGATGCTATTGAAAAAGAATGGGCCAAATCATTGAGTTTTTTAATCAAAGGGTATTCCCGGATATTATAAGGAAATGTTTATTTGAGGTCCATTTTAAGTACTTTAAATCTTAGTTCAAAAATATTGTTAAACATTGAGTTGTCTAAAAATGTATTGTTTCTACATACCCTATATCCAAACCTAGAGAGAAAATAGTAAACTCAAACTTAAAATGAAGGATACTTTAAAAACTACTTGTGTTTGCTTATTAGTATTGAATTGCTAAGGTAGAAGATAAAATAAACGAAGCCATTGTATTTTATTCTATATAAGGTGCAGGATCTATTCAATCTCTATTTAGTTTCCAAGCAAAACAAATGGGGTTGAGCTGAACATGCAATAACTCACGTCGCCACTGGATGGCAATGACAGCTTTTGTCTCTGAAATGCACATGTTGCCCTTGACGAAATTTAGTCCCACAACCCTTAAGTCCGAAGTTTCTCAGGACATCAAAGTGTACAGTACGCTGGGGTGATGTTCCAACACACATTCCTTTTGGATCTCTTGGCTTCTGGCGCACTCGATGCTAAGGCAGCCTATGAAGCTTCCTGACTCGCAGTCACTCTTTAGGAACTCTTATGTTTTATAGAATAAGAAGTTTGCAAAAAGAAAAAAGGCTAAAAAAAAAAAAAAAAAAAAAAAAGAGGAAGAGAAAAAGAGATGAGAGAGAAGCACAAATCGGGCACCAGATTCCCTTCTGCCATGGAATGGTGCTCAGCTTGCAGAGAACCACAATTTCAAAAACATCTTTGCTATGTAATTGCTTTCTGCATATAGCAAGAATATCCTTCCTTTTCTTCAGCATTTTATGGTTTAAATCATTTCTTCTTATGACCTATACACACATGCATTCTAACATGTGTATGTACTTCCCATAATTGGTTGTAGTTGAGACAATTAAGCTGATGATAGTTTAATTTTCCAGAGTGAATCGGTTTTAAACTTACAATGAGAAAAATAAAAGACACTTTGAAAACATTTCTTTAGATCTACTTAGAATGATAAAAGTTTTTACACTGAATTTTATGTGGAGTTAAAATGTGTAAATATCTGGGATTTCATTAATTCAAAGATTAATCATAATTAGGAAGGTATTAGATATTATCTGGAAAAATGAACGAATTTTTTTCAGGGAAGGAAGGATTTAAATGCATTCACCTGAGTAAGGTGCCTTTGATTCTGAATGGCTTTGCTGGGTTATATGGAGGGGAAAGACCCAAAATCATAATTTTGATGAGTGGGGTAAAATGATTATATTTGTAAGGCAAAAAAAAGAGGGATATATTTTTATAAATATATGTATTGAACCAATATAGATAAATTTAATTATCCTTAGTTCAGGAAGCATACTTATATATTGCTTTTTATTCCTGTTTTAACTTATAAAAACCTTGCCCTACACCATATCATGCTTTTCTTAATAAATAAATAGAGCTTAATAATTAAACTTTAACTGACATCTCTGAGAAGTAACAATTGATACTAAAAGAACTTTAATATATGTATTTTTATTTACTATTTAAAACTACTTTTATTCCCTTTGATGGATGATAAAAAGGTTAAGAATAACAAAACAAACAGCAAGAACAAAAGCACAGAATGGGACTTCTAGGGCATAGTTTTCTTTATCTTTTTCTTAACAATATAGAAATACTAGCTGAGTAAAAAATAGTATTTAATTGTAGTAGTAGGTTTATAAAAGGAAAACTTATCTCTGTTCATATAAGGTACTTTTAATTTTGCATGCACAGATTTTGTCATTAAGTGGAGAAATACTGTATATATATTATAGGGATATATTATTGGATTTGTACGAACTGGGCAAGATAAAGCCTATATATATACATATATATACATATACACACACACACACACACACACACATACACATATATATATATGTAGTTTGCTTCCCACAGGCAGTCCATACACACATGGGACAACATATCAATGAAATACATTTGGTGAAAGTCATTTTTAGGAACCACAAAAGGACTGGTTCTGTCTTTTCACAACACTGTCAGATTCTTGCATGAAAGTGTGGCCTAATTCAGGAGCATTTGAAAACAACCTGAGCAAATTTACTTTATGCTCTCTAATACTTGACTGTGTAAAATCACTAATTTTTAAAACTTGCTTCACTTTCATCACATAACCAGATAAAAATGAATACAGTAAAACTACTTCGTGTTTTAATTTTCTATTTATTTGAAAGCTGAAGTTGTACAGGCTAAACTTTGTTTATATATAGTAGTAAGGTGAATTTCCAATACTGTCATATATATATATAGATAGATAGATAGATAGATAGATATAGATATATCTATTATGAAATACTGTCATACACATGACATAATATGAAAGCATGTATATAAAATCAAATAGATAATTCAAGCTAAAATCATTCCCCTTTGGGAACTGCAATGTCTCTTTTGACTGTATATACTGATTTATGATTTAAAAACTTGAGTAACATCCAAGTGTTCCCTTTTTGGATTTTTCATCTTTAGAGTTTTAAGTTTCAACTTCAATTTTTTTAGGAAAAATTTAGTCAAAGGTTATGCATAAGAGTTTGAAGGAATGGGCTAACCTGAAATCTTGGGAAATGGAACGTGAGATCCTGATAAATTATATACTTGTATCGATTGATCTTATATCTGAGAAATAACTTTTAAATTTCTTAGATCAAAAAAGAATAATTCCGATTCCAATGAAAACAAATATCAATGTTTTAGAAACATGAGCAAGAACTGCTTCCTAAGTTTTGACACTTAGTAAGACTCTAATGATGGGAAAGAATGAACAGTAATTTGTGTGTCTATAACCATACATACATCACATGTTTAAGAGAAGACACATGACTTCTGGGATGATCTAACTCAGAGTATGTGGTTTTATAGCTTGATGTTAGAAATTGGGAGATGTTGCTATATGTATTTATATCTAAATTTTGCTTGGGATGGTGATTTCCTCTGACCTGTATGTTTGCCAATTAACATACAGTAAATACCAGTTGCATTTAATATGTCATTTAAGGAGTATAATATTAAAAATTTATCACTGAATGGGGAGTTTGTGAAGACAGTACAGAAAGAACCCCATCCTCAAAGGTCTTAAAAATGAATGCAGGTTGTGATTGCTACAGCTTTGTTGTCCTGTGCTTAGTTTGTGTTAAAATGGCACTGGCTGTCAGTAAGGTGAAGTATTAACACTAGAGAATGTTTGAGAAAAGTTCGTTTAGAACAAGAGATGAAAGTAGCTCCATATTCCAGGGGTTGCATTTTTTATTTTGCAGGGTGTTTTTGTACTTAAGTATTAAATACATAAAAGTGAGAGTTCAAATTCTTACGTGAGTGAGTGATAAAAGTCAGGCAAATTCTTAAAGTTTTTAATGTTGGGAAAATTCTTTGACAAAGGGCTAAGCCATGTTGTGATTGTATATTTTTAAATCTACTTTCTCTTTTTCCCAGCCCTCATGGTTTCCTGGGCATTGCCAAAGGGAAATTCTTGTCCAGTAAAATGTACAGATTCCATAATTTGCCTCTGTTCCTACTTGGCTCTCTTCATACTCATTTCACTCGGTTAATATTTGTTTTCACTTATTTCCTCATTCTCGGGGTTGGACTGGTCTTCCTGAAAGTCCACTTTCTCTGTGGGTCTCTAAATTACATAAATAAAAATGTTTTTTACCTAAGGTCATTAAAAGGTTCACAGAAATCCTTTCATGATTTTAAGAATAGTCAACAGTTCAGACATGGGCATGCAGTAAAGAGCTGCCAAATGGAAAAGCCCAGGGCTTTGACTCCATTTGCTTCTATCAGTCGTAAGTTAATACTCACGGATAAATTACTAAAATGCCAGGAAGCACATCGGTCATCCGAGGCTATGGAGTAAACTGCCAGGAGACTAGAAGCAGAAGAGTTGCAAATATGGATGTTGTGGGACTGAAAGAAAATATGATGTATGACTAATTTTTTTCAATCTGGATTCTTATACATAAACCAAATATTAATAATAAGCACAATAATAATAAAAACAAGAATTCCAGATACCTACTAACTTGCAGACACACTTACAGACTCTAAGTACAAATGACCCCAATTAATGGCTTTAGGTAAACAGTTTTTAGATTCTATATTTTAAGCATACAAACAAGATTTTCTCTACATAATGGGGAAAGTAAGAGAATAAGGAAAGGAGGGGAAAAAAAAAACAAAAAAAGGTTCATAGTATTAGAAAGAAACCTAGTTTAATAAAAAGTTTAATGTAAGAAAAGTTCAGAGCCAGGTTGATTCTGCACTATTTGGGTGGCATTTTCCTCCGATTCTTCTCTGTTACTATTTGCCTTAAAACTAATATTAAAGCCTCATATATGATCACTTTCTAACTGTGTCTGCAAGGCTCTAATATATTGTCATACCTAAATACTGCAGTATTAGTATTTAGCCTACTACATACAATGATAAGCTCAAGGGAATATCAGTGTTTCTTGTGTGTTGACATTACATAGGGCAGCCATCAACTCTTTAAAACTAATTTTAAGTGAGTGTTTCCCCATTTTTCCTAACAAACATCTTTTCTAAGACATTAATTTTACTCTTAAAATAAATGGATCTGGATTTTTTTCTGAAGCAAAAATTTTAGTAATGCTATCATTTCCTAAGTGACCAAGAATACTTGATTTTAGCCATGTGTGCATCACAAAGTATCCAAAAAAGCCACATTGTTTTCAACACTAAATCATGTTAGCAGAGATAGTATGAGAAATCTACTTATCTAGTTTTGGTAATGGTCCCTCTTTCTTTGAGAGGATAGCACTTCATTTGTGGATACTGTATTGCACTTTGAACAATCTGTTCTATGTTATAGTTATCCATACTGCACATTTCCATATCCTACCGTAAACCCCCTATTAAAAACTTTCTTGGGGTAATAAATGTATTTGGTTTCAGTCCTGCATCTCTTAGTTTCTGGGACATCTTATCTACATATATTCAGGCATCCAACATATATATATTGAGCATTTACTATAAGCCAGGCTCTATGCTAAGCCAAGGGGATATAGCCAAGAACAAAACAGACAAAAATCCTTTCCTTACATTGCATATGACATAATACCTAGAAAGCAGCATACAATAAATTAATCACCCAGATTCTGTCCTCAGGCCTGAGTTCAAATCCTGCTTAACTAACTCCTGTAAGTTATGTTGTCATGCACTTATTTCTTACTTTCAATTTATTCATCTGTAAAAAGGTGGATAACTCATCTCAGAGATTTGTTGCAAATGCCAAATCAAATTAAGTTTTTAATACAATGCTGGAATATATGATGCTTATAATAAATGTAAACCCTATATTATTTAATATTTGTTTGCATCATTTTTTTCTATAACATTATTGATAAACTTTTATGACTGCATATTTAGGCAGAGATGATACATGGATATTGAGTAAAATACTTATGGCATATCATTTGTCTTATTAATGTAAACTATGCTGCATATCTACATATGGATTATTATAAGAGAAATTTCGTAGTTTTCTTCCTAAGGAACATCTCAATATTTAATTTTGCACTTTGTGAATTTTGCTGTAATCATGCTTAAAACTTCTGTGACTGCTCCAGGTTCAGAAATATTGTTATTTTTTAATCTTTTCTAAAAATTTTATCTTGTAAATTTTATTTTTCATTTTCTGTTAAATTCATATTAAATTAAAGTGTAAGATAAAGATCCAATGTAAGAATATTTTCCAAGAATACAATTAGTTCAGAATTATTTGATGAATATCTGTTCATGTAAAGTTCACAATATATTCATGATCATACAATAAATTTCATATCTACTAGACATAAGAATCATATTGTCACATTTTACTCATGGTATTAGTTATGCTTCTGGTGTATATACGGACTTAACTTATTTTTTTTCACCATGAGCATCTCTGTTTTTTATTTTTTTAATTTTTTTGTTTATTTTTTACTCTGAAGAGTCCCGATGACTGACCTTTAAAGGTAGCTGTTAGCATGTTTAGCAAATATTTTTTAAAACTATTGACAGTATATACCCCATTAATTTCAGATTCAATGATCTCATTCTTTAATTTTTAAATATTATTCCTCTCTCAGCCTGCTTATGTACATCTTTAAGTAAAAATAGCGGAGTGGTATATCCACGAGCAATTTATGTTTTAAATCCTGCATATGTGAGCATGAGAGTATCTGTGTTATCCCAGGACATAAATTAGTTTATGCTTGGTTAAAATATTTTTGGACCACATATTTTTCTCTCAAATTTTTGTTTTCATTGTTACATTGAATTCTGGCACTCTGAATTAAATAGAATCGTAAACCGGTGTAACATTTTTTTTTTACTTTTTGCCCAAATGGTGGTGAAATTTTTTTCTTTAAACATGAAATTCAAAAACTTGGCCACATTTAAGTTACATCATTATTTTTTATTTTGTGTGGGATTTAGTGAACATTTTTGACCTGTGTACTCAAGTAATGTCTTTTGTTGCTTTGTTGTGTTTTGTTTTATTGTTTTTTATAAACTGTGGAAAGTGTTCTCTTTTAAAAAAAATAATTGTTTAGCATCACTTGTTTAGATTCATTCCCAGTGGAAGCCAATGTAAATATTTTTGTTTGCTTGTTTCCTTTCCTCTATACAGCATCTTTCGTTATTATTATTATATTTTTTCTTGGGGGTTTTAGAAAGCTGTCAACTTTGTTAGTGATTTCGTTTTCTACAATGTCAATTATGTTCTTTACTATAGCTAAAGCCAATTTTAATTTTTCCATTGTGATATCTTCCCTCTCATATTCTTTCATTGCTGTGCCAAGCACCATTTACAGTTCCACATTCTCCTTTTCTTCTTCTTTTTCCCATTTTATATTTATTTTACATATAATAAATGATAGATGCTTTTATCTTACATGAAACACCACATTCATTTGCTCAGCATTGATGCTTTTAAAAAACTCTTGAAAGAGGTAAAATATCACTCCGTTGATATTTGCAAAGGGCATTATTCCCTTTGATGGATATCACAGCCTATCCTGGTGTTCCCAAATTGTCACAACCCTTTTAGCTTCCCTCCCTGCTGAAGTGTAACTTCCTTAGCCGAATCCCAGTATCAAGCAAACGTTCCAATAGCTTGGTTCCACAAAAGGTGGACAAAATATTATCTTGCTTGTGTCATCCTGCATTTTTTATATTACCAGATGAATTGGTTCCTAGATAATTTAAAACATTCTGTAAATCCTCAGAATAGATGGTTTTCAGGGTTTTGCGGTAGTTGACCAATTCCTGTTTCCTCCTTATGTCTAAGGACGTAAAGTTCCTTCACCCATTAATTTTCAGTCCTGTACAGGAGGAAGTTGTGGCTTCCCATAGAGGGGAGATAGTCACATATGACAACTTAAGGAGAAGAGACTTCTCTCCAATTCTCAAATGAGAACTGAGAATCAAGCTTTCTCATTGGTGCTTTGGACAACAATCTTTTTGGGTGGATAAAATCTTCTTTTTTAAACTTTCTGCCTATATTATAGCATTCCTCTTGGAGAAATTCAAACATGGATTAGCCTCTAATCACTTATTAAACTGGCCTATATAATCTTTCAGCCTTGAGATTTAAAAATATCTTATCATTCTTCTTGGTTTCATTGGCTGTTATAACTTATTTTTCTGTGTTTTCACAGTTATTTCAAAGGTCTGGTAACAGCTAGGTAGCTGTCATCCCAACCAGAAAGTTTCCCCATTACTGTCTAACATAAATTTCAAAGTCTTTAATTATAGTTGGTAATGATCTCTATTGCCTGTTGATATATTCGCTTTTAAATGATTAAGATTTATCATGATATTAGAAACTCTCAAATAATGAAAAAATGTAATGCAATCATCTTTCAGAAAATTTCACATGAATGGAATAGCTGATGATATGCCTTTAAAAAAAACTCCGAGAAAATAATTTTTCTTGAACTTTGGAGAAGTGTAACTTGAAAGAATAGTACACTTTTGTTTTAAAATTCATATTTTTATGATTATGGAACAAATTTTGTGCAACTATATAGAAAAATATGAAATTCCAATTTAGAATTCCATCATGAAACTACACCATTCTAATTTCTCCATGCCACGGTTTGTTAATATTCCACAAAGTCCCAGGATGCAACTATAAGACTGCATTCAAATCTATGAACATGAGGCAATCATGCTCAGCAGAGTATAACAATAATTATAATAGAGATTAAATAAAAATAATTAGAAAAAGTTCATCTAGTTTTGATGTATTAATTATTCTGACCCTGTTCTATTCAGAGTCTAATTATCTGGTTCAGTGAAAATGCCAAGATTTCTACGACTCATAAAAATTACATTCAAGTAATTATGTCAGCAAACTAAACAGTATTCATTTACCATGCCTTTTTATGCACACATTTGAATATGCTTTTTTAACTGTTTTTGCTCTTTGTTCCTATTCATGGGAAATAATACCTGTAGAGAAATTTGAAAGTCAGTTGCCCTCCGAGCGTAATGTGCAATTCTTGCTGATATTCTTCTTTTGTAAAACTGCTGTAAGTCTCATATAACCTTTGTTTAAAAAACATGAATTAAAGTTCACTCTTCAGTTGTTTCAAAGAAATCTTTAAAACCTGTAACTGTAGTTTTAAAAAAAAGTTTAAAGCTGTAATACAAAGCATCTCTTAGAAAGTTTCTTACCTTGGGTGGCTCAAAGGCTGACTAAATAGGTCTCTCTGTAGTTGCTTTGCTACCCTAGGGACATATGACACCCTATAAGAGAGCCTGGATTTAGAAAATATATATATATACACACACATATGTTTTTATATAATAATTTAGATTCTCCAGCAATGTGATGATGTAGCTGAAAATTCCAAATCACTGAAAATTTTTAAGTCATTCTTTTGAGCCATAAGAATTTTTACATTCTGATGGTACAATTAGGGCTTTCTCAATGCTAACAACTAAATAACTTCATGTAACAAAGACACTGAGTTATACTGTTGAAAAATTCAATATCTATTACACCCATCATGATCTTTTTTACTACTTATAGCAAAATATTTGATGACATATTAAGTAAAAGTTTGTTTTCTGAAGTATTCAGATTATTACTTCTGTTTTCTTCTTTGTTTGGACAGATGGACACACAGTTAACATTATAACGTTCATTTATATTCATATCAGGAAGACTGTATTAACGGGTCATTTTAAACTATTTTCTTGGTGCTCTACCAATAAGACATAGGTACACATACAAATATATATAGTTATAGCTTATTTGTTAAAAGGGAGCCTATGTCTTCCTTGACTCCCATTTATCTTTCAGGTACTATAAACTAGTTCCAAACTTTATTCAAGATGGGGAGAACAGAGGAACCAACATGTGCTATTAAAATTGATAGAGTTGAAATGGGACAAAGGTGAGAAGAAGGAGCTAGAAAAATTTAAATTAAATGCACATGCAACCAAGGCAAATAGGCAAGTCTCTATTACAGCCACCATGGCTCTGTATTCATGAAATATAGGTTTCACCTAGATAAAATACAGGTAGCTAGAGATGGAGCTGGAGGGTGACATAAATGCTCCCAGTGACATGATTTTTTTGTGTTTCATATATACATAGAAATAATCCGGCCAGGACATCCATAACAATATTTTTCTTAGTCTCCATTTTGAGCATATGTTGAGGTGTTGGTCAAACGTAATGAAGTGTCCCAAGAAACTTTAAAGCTCTGTTGAGAAACTGTTCTTTGAACTGGTTGGCTATATTTGGTTCATTTATGGAATCTTTAAATTTCTCTAGATATAAGATCATGTCATCTGCAAAAAAAGGATAATTTGACTTCTTCCTTTCCAATTTGGATGCCTTTTACTTCTTTCTTTTGCCTGACTGCTCTAGCTAGAACTTCCAGTACCATGTTGAATAACAGTGGTGAAAGTGGGCATCCTTGTTTTGTTCCAGATCCTAAAGGAAGGGATTTCAGGTCTTCCCCAGTCAGTATGATACTAGCTGTGGAATGGCATATATGGCTTTTATTGTGTGGAGGTAAGTTCCTTCTATGCCCAGTTTTTTGAGTGTTTTTTTAATCAGGAAGGGGTGTTGAATTTTATCAAATGCTTCTTCAGCATCAATTGAAATGATTGTATGGTTTTTACTCTTTGTTCTGTTGACATGATGTATTCAGTACATTTTAAAAGCCTTAAAATATCAGACATTGAGACTCAAGTGCTAATGTTTTATAAGTAGCAGTCTGCTTCCAGGTTTTACATAGAATGGGATGCTAACATTTTTCACAAATTCCTGTAATTACATATACAGAAGGAGAATACAGAGCAGGTCACCCTCTTCCTTCTAAAAATAGTGGAAGTATTAGGAGTAACTAACTGTGGATTTTGCTATGTAGAGTGCCTCGTTTTGATACCTGTTATGAACTCTCCTTGAACATTGTGCTCTTATTTTCTATTGATGAAATAGAGAAAATAAGATAGTAATAGGAATGCAGGCTTACAATGCACCATCTAAATGCATGGCCCTAACAGGCAAAGCCATGAAGAGGATTTGACGATGGCTTCAGTGGAGGTATATGTAGTTCTTTTCTGCTTTGGTTGAGCAATTTTCAATATGCTGTGCCCTCTTCATTATATCTCATCCCTTAGGCCAGTGGTCCCCAAACTTTTTGGCACCAGGGACTAGTTTCATGGGAGACAATTTTTCCACAGACTGGAGTGGGGGGAGGATGGTTTCAGGATGATTCAAGTGCATTATATTTATTATGTACTTTATTATTATTATGTTATAATATATAATGAAATAATTATACAACTCACCATAATGCAGAATCATTGGGAGCCCTGAGCTTGTTTTCCTGCAACTAATCTGCATTTGCAGTTGCTCCCTAGTGCTAGCATCACTGATGATCAGCTCCATGCCAGATCATCAGGCATTTGATTCTTGTAAGGAGCACACAACCTAGATCCCTCCATGCACAGTTTACAATAGGATTCACGCTCCCATGAGAATCTAATGCTACTGCTGATCTGATAGGAGGCAGAACTCAGGCGGTGATGTGACCATGGGGAGTGGCTGTAAATACAGATGAGGCTTCACTTGCCTGCCTCTCACCTCCTGCTATGCGGTCTGATTCCTAAAAGGCCATGGACTGGTACTGTTCTGCAGCCCACGGGTTGGAGACCGCAGCCTTAGGCCACTTATCCTGTACCCCAATCAGCTGCTCAAATGATATATTGTGTGGGATATCCCAGGGCAATTTCTGGAGGTTCCGTGCCACCATGGAATTTTACCTAGAGAGCCAGAGCCCTTCTCAAGGAACTGCTTAAAGCTGAGGTCTAGATGCATCCCTTCCATCCTCTTTTCTTCACTCTTAGGGTAATGCTGTATCATTTTAAAACCAGAAACATTGTTGTAACAGTCAAATATGGTAATTAAGACTACAGTGTCAGATAACTGGTTTTCTAGTCTTTTTCTTAACAGCTCTATGATCTAAGGCAAGGTACTGAACTCCTTTTATATATAACATAATGGCCCCACTTTATAGATTGTTGTGGGAGTAAATAAATGAGTATATGTGAAGCCTTAGTGAAGAACTTGGCAAATAGTAAGTACAGTACTATGCAAGTTTTAGCTATAAAACGACAATAACATTTCATATCAAAATGTTATTGTTATTATCATTCCCTACTTAGTGATTTATGTCATAAACTATGCCCAAAATCTACCAGGTTTGGCTCTTGGTACTAACATTTCCTATGGACTGAATTGTAACACCATAAAACTCATCTGTTGAAGCCCTAACATGATGGCATTAGGAGGTGGAGCTCTGGGGAGGTAATTGTAATAGATCATAAAGATAGAGCTCTAGTGATGGGGTTAGTGCCCTCAGAAGAGACACAAGAGAAATCTTGCTCTTTGCCATGCGAGGACACATTACAAAAGACCGAGTCTACAAGCCAGGATAGAGCCTTCACCAGGAACTGAATCAGGTGGCACCTTGGTCTTAGACTTCTCAGCCGCCAGGCGTGAGAAATGCACTTCTGTTGTTTACATCACTCAGACTGTGGTATTTTGTTACAGCAGCCCAAGCACACTAAGACTGTCTTCAAGCAAATGATTTAGAACCCCACGATATTTTTCTCTGTCAGATGTGTGGTGTTTGCAAATGAAAAGCATTTTGGATTTTAGCTCATTATCCCTAATGCACACTTTAAAATTTATTTAGAAGTTCAATTGGATTTTTTAAATTTGTGGCTATGTTCACCTTTCTCCTGAGGCAGTGAATGCCACTGGTGCAGGTCTGAAAGTCCTCCAGCCAATACAAAAAATACAGAAAACTCCAGCTTAAAAATATACATTTTCATATGAAAATTTGTGTAGAGTTTGATGACAGAGAAAGAGAAGTTTTATGGTCATTAACAAACAGGAGCTTCTTGAAAGCTTCCAACATGAATCATATGGCTTAGTATGGATGAGATATTTTAGAGGGTTTCTCTTGCAGGATCTCACTCAATCTTACACCCTTATGGAACAAATATCATCGTGCATACAGTGAAAGTGATACTCGGAGAAGGCCGAGAATCCTCTGCCAGGTCAGAGAACTAGTAAGTGAATAGCAAGTAACACCACCATCAAATGGCTTCCTCATGTGGATCATTGGTTTTAGAATCTCTAAATGTGATCATGCACTGTATCCCACTGCAGTTGCCACAGTTTCTCTTTGTCATTCTTGGTTCTGAATAGAAGAAGTTATGAGTTTATTTTTTAATAGTTGAGATCATATCTAATAAGACCAGTTTTGTTTTGATCCCCTATAAGCAGAGGGATCAAAAGAGTTTTTATTGACATAACTTATCATGGTTTTTATACTCAGCCCAGAGAGAGGTGTTTGTGGTGTCAGAATGTATTTGCTGTCCTGATCTGGAACATAGAAGCTCTGCAGACTCAGTAACCATTGATATATTTACCTCTGCGGTATTAAGTACTGCCCAGAGGGTATTCATGGCATTATCCATATGCATATCCATATCCATATCCATGTGCATATAAAATTCCTGAAGGAATGTGTATTCTCAGGCAAAATTCTTAATGATAATGTTGAAATAAAAAGTAGCATGTAAAAACTCTGACCATAATTATTTTAAAAATGGTATTAATTTGGGCCAAAATTTCAGGAATAAAGTCATAGTTAAACTTTGCATAGAAAAATTAACTTTAATTTGTGCTAAGGCTTAGATAGTTAAGTTTTAATAGTTTCTATAAGGAAGAACAGAACAAACCAAACAAAGTATCACTTATATGTTAAGGTATTTTCGTTATCCCAAAGTAATTAGCAGGGGTAGAAGAATTAATTTAACCTTTTACGTATCACTATTATAATATAAAGATGACATGACTCATCTAGAAAGAAATTCACTTTGCTAAGTTTTTTGGCAAATGAGGTTGGGGGAAGGTCCAATCTACTTTATATAAGAAGAGAGGCTTGAAAAAAGAAAATGTTGGGGAATTTCCAAACTTAATACATAATATGGTAGTGAGTATCAGGAATAGCAGAGAAAAGGTAATAATAGTAAAGGTGTAATTTGCATCTATGAAAAGAACATTATAACATTTTATTACTAGAATATTCTATACCAAAAACGCTAGGAGCATTGACTGTCACATCTTTGAAAACCTCAAGAAAGTATATTTCATATGTGCATAAATCCATATGTTCAGAGTCACTCTTTCATTGTGCTTGGTATGCATCTTTTGATATTGTAATGATGAAATATCTCTCTTGAGAAAAATGGAAAGGTAAAGCCTATACTTTTTCAAAAGATTGAAAAGAGAGACGTTGTTACTGTTCTCGCAGTAAGTAAGATGTCCTCTTTATCTGGACACATTAATATTCTAAAGGCAAATGGATATTTCTCAATAAAGAAATATGGAATCTTAAAATTTTTGAAGTGTTGAGGAGAAATAAAGGGACAAAAATAAAGATATCTGAAGTTACAACATTCCCTGGATTTATTATACAATGTAACTAGATAGCAAAGAGTTTAAAGTAGAAGAAAATTAGGCTTTGCAACTCTCAATTTTATCATGGCTTCTTATGAATACTTTAAATCATAACTTTTTTATATCTTAGATCCCTCACCTAAAGATATTAATGTATATACTGAACCACCTTTAAGCTCTCTTCATGTTCATTATTGTAAAAGTGTAATACAATAATTTGGGGTATATCTTAAGGCACATTTGAAAATCATATTAAAAACTCTCATGAGCGATATATATAACCTGAACTTTTGTACCCCCATAATAAGCTGAAGTAAAAAAAAAAAACTCTCAGTGAATAGAGAAATATGTTTCTCTGTTAAGATGCAGGTGAAACTTGTAAGCTAGTTTAGGCATGTTCCTTCCTAATTTCTGCCAAAGGAACACATTTGGAGTTTACAAAGTGCTATATAATCTTAAAATATTTTTGTGGATTTTTCCTTTATGAGTAGAAATTTTTTTTCCAATAAAAATGTGAAGGATATGGTGAACCATGGCTATCAATTTCTCTCTGAATACAATCTTTAATTATGCCTTGCTGTCAGCTCATCCTTAATAAGACAGAGGTTAACCTGTTAAGCTGGGGATGGAACCCAAAGTAGAAATTAATGTTTTAATGCAGTTAGAGGTTGTAGATATTTCTCAGCTGGGGATAAAGAATAGACTGATTCTTCCCCCAAAGTTATAACATCTTATAACTTAACTAGGTCACTAATCACACCAGGTCCCTTAAAAGTTTGGGTAAATTAGCTCAGTTTATATGTTACTAGTTATTTAATTCAAAGCTATTGTTAGAAAAGTTCATGTATCTGGAATATCAAAAACTAACAGAAATATTCCTTAAAGCATTAGAAGGCAGACTTCGTTAGCTTATTTTGTGTTCCAAATTAATTACTGAAATAATTTCATCTTGTACATTATGAAAGAACATGGGATATATATCTTTTTGTCTATTTTTTAAAAAAATACTAAATAGTTAAATACAGAAAAGAATGTTAAGTGCTAAGTACTAGCACACACTCAAGCACACACTCTCCAGCTTTAACAAATAAAAACATTTTCCCCCATTTGTCAGTTTCTTTTTCTTTAAGAAATCAAATAGTAAAATACCCAATTTAAGCATTGCCATCCATACGATTTCATCTCTCCCAAATGTAGCCATGGTATTGAAGTTGATGTTTATCTTTTCTGTTTTTATACTTTTGCTTCATATGCATGCATACATAATATAGCCTTTTGATTTGTCTTAAAAATTAAAACAATGAAGGTCATACTATATGAATGATTTTATAACTGGCTTTTTATTTAACATAGCATTTTGTAGATGTATACATGTTGACTGATGTATACATGTTGACTAATGTATACATGAGTCATTAATTTTAACTACTTTATCACATTATAAGATTATACTACAATTTTTATTCCTTCTCAGTTGATATAATTTGATGATTTTCTGTAGGTTTTCTTGGTATAAATAGTAATGCTGCAAACATAATAGCACATTTCTCATTGTGTGGATGTCAGAATAGTTCTTCAGGATATAGACCTGACATACATATCATTTTGGGGGATGAGAACATTTAAAATCTCTTTTTAGCAATTTTCAAGTATCCAGTACTTTATTGTTAACTATATTCATCATGTTGTATAATAGATCTCTAGAACTTATTCCTACTTAATGAAACTTTGTGCCCTTTAACCAACATCTCCTCAATTGCCTTCCCAATGGCAACCACCATTCTACTTCTATTGGTTCAACCTTTTTAGATTCCACAAGTAAGTGAGGTCATGAAATATTTGCTTGTCTGTGCCGGGCTTATTTGACTTAAGCTAATGTCCTCCAGGTTCATCCACGTTGTTGCAAATGGCAGAATTTCTTTCTTTTTTAAAGCTGTGATTCTTTTTATAATTTGTATCTTCAGACAATAAGTTTAACATTTATATTAATTAAATTTAAGCATAAATCCATATATTGGCCATTTGGTTTCCTTCTGCTCAGAATTGCTTATTCATATCATTTTTATCATTTTTTTAAATGAGATTTTTGGTTTTTTTCTTACTGATTTATAGGATTTCTTTATACAATATGAATACCATTCCTTTGTGACATGTGTTGTAATTTTATTCTTCAGTACTGTAATCTGTGTTTAAACTACATTTATGGTAACTATATTAATTTTTAGCTTATTACTATACAAAAGCCTCACATAGATTTATGAAAACAGGTAAAACATTAATTTGATGAAAAAGTGAAATAACAAAATAAAAAAATCATTGAAAGACAAGAAAAGAGAGGAAAAGGAATATAAAATATGAGGAAGCTAGAAAATAGTAGTACAGTACCCAGAAAGTCACATATACACGTATTTAAATTGAATATAATAGACTAAATATAATTATTAAATAGCAAAGATTTTCAAGCTAGATTAAAACAAAAACTGTCTACAGCTTATGAGAGACAAACTTAAATAATCAGAATGCACAAAGGTTAAAAATAAAGAATAAAAAGATGTAAAATAGAAATGAACGGGTGTGGAGGTCAGTGGGGAAACAAGCCGTTTTCCTGTGGGGCTGAACCCACCTCACTTGCTGGTGAGGCGGGTACAGCCGTCAGGCGCTCCCCTCTCTATTGTCCGTCCTGCACTCTCCAGATTTTCGAGATCTTATTTCCCGTTCACCTCAGGGATTGCCTGAACTTTTGTACCCCCATAATAAGCTGAAATTAAAAAAATGCAAATGAAAACTAAAAGGAATATGGTATATACTAATGTTCAACTAAGTAGGCTTTAAGCCCCAAACTCTTACTAGAGATAGAGGCACTCATAGTGATTATTATTATTATATTAACAATTATAATACAGTAGAAATACAAGAGAAATTGTAATGAATATACACTAATTACATAGCCTATATAAAGAAGAACTAAAATCAAAAGCAGAAATAGATAAAGCCACAATATATCTATATATTTATATAGGGGTTGAATATCACCAAATTATTTTTCTGTATTTTAGAAATTATTATATATGTTTTATGCCTTATTTATGGTAAATTAGATTGATTTATGAATATGTGAGTGAGCTTGCATTCCAAGAATAAGCCCACATTTACCATGCACTATATATAAATAACATTTGATAAAGTATGTTTCTCATATATATAACATATTACATAAAATAATTATATATTACATATATATGTATTTATAATAGGTATATTATATAAAAACATAAAATATGAAACATATTATTGAATTCAATTTACTAACCTTTTGTTAAGGATTTTAAAACTGTATTCATAGGAATATTGATGTATAGTTGTATTTCATCTTATATCTTAATCAGATTTTGTTATGATATTAAGGTTATACTAGTCTCATAAAGTGAATTGGAAATAATTCCCTAGTTCTCTCATTTCTGTAAAAATTTATGTATGGTTTGGTATTATGCATTCCACAAATGTTTAACAAAATTCTGCAATGAAACCATCTGGACCTGGACTTTTACTTTCTCTCACTTTTCACATCCACTGGTTTGTATAAAAATTGAATTTCTTTAATAGGTATATATATATATATCTCTACTTACATTGTTCTACTTATTTGTGTTCATTTGGTAAATGGCATTTCTCACCTATGTTTTAAAATTTATTAGCATAATATTGTGTATATTACCTTTTAACGTCTCTATTCTGTAGTAATACTCTTTAATTCCTGATAGTAAAGATTTGTATTTTCTTTCTTATTTACCTCATCAGTCTTGTAAGACATTTATGAATTTTACTAATTTTTTCAATCCACCAAGTTTTGCTTTATTGTTTTGGTCTACTCTTTTTTTTATTATTATTTCATCAATTCCTGCTCTATTCTTTAAATTGTTTTCCTTCTACCTACTTTAGTTTGCTTCTGTTTCCTGGCTTCTTAAGTTGGAAAACTTCAACCACTGAGTTGAAACTTTCCTTCTTTCCCATTATAATCATTCAAAGATATATATTTTCTTCTGCCCACCACTTAAGCTGCATTCCACACATTTTGGTGTGTTATATTTTTATATCATTCAGTTCAAAACATTTTCTAATTTCAGCTGTCATTTCTTTTCTGGCTTATGCATTATTTAGGAGTATGCTATTCACCTTCCAAGTAGTTAAGGATTTTGTAAATATTTCTTTATGATTGCTTTCTTATTGAATTCCATTGTAGTCAGGTAACATTATCTGTAAGCATTTAATCTTTGGAAATTTATTGTGACTTGTTTTATGGCTCACCATATGGTCTAAATTGGTGAACATTTCATCTGCATGATAAAAGAATGTGTATTCTGCAGTTGTTTGGTTTAGTGTTTGATAAGTTTCAATTAGGTCAAGCTGGTAACTAATGTGGCTTAGATTCTATATCCTTACTGATTTATTATATTATTCTACAAGTTATTAAATAACGGTGTTAAAATCTTCAGCAATGAATTTGGATTTGTCTATTTCTTACTCTCTTATTCTCTCAGTTTTTACTGTATGTATTTTATAACTCTTTTACTAGTTACTTCCATATTTAAGATAGTTATGCTAACAAATAATATCATTCATTGTTATTAAATGTTTCTTTTTATCTCTCATAGTACTCTTTATCTTAATATAACATTTTTTCTGATATTAACAGAGCCACATCAGTTTTCTTATGCTTGCTGTTTGTAGAATGTCTTTTCCATTCAATCTATCTGTGACTTTATATTAAAAGTGAATGTCTTTCACAAACTGTCTAGCAGGTTCTTACTCTTTTTTAAAATCCCATCTGACATTATCTACATTTTAATGGTGGTTTTTCGTCCATGTATACTTACTAATTAATGACATATTTATTCTAAATATACCAATTTATTATTTTGTTATTTGACTTTTTTCTTTCTCTATTTCTTCATCCTTACCTTCTTCTGGATTAATTAAGAAAAAAATTCATTTTCAATAATGTATTGACTTTTAAATCACATCATTTTGCTCTGTTTTTTACTGGTTGATTCAGTAATTACCATCCTCTTAATACCACCCCTTAACTTAACACTTGATACTTAACAGTCTACTTAGACTTGGAATTATATCACTTTAAATAAAAAGTAAGATTCTTACACCTATATAGTACTACTTATCCTCTTCCTTAGGACAATTATCATATATGTTATATTTGAGTATATTATAAACCCTACCAGTGTTATAGTTTCTGCTTAGCAATCATATGACTTTGAAGAAAATTGAGAAGAAAAATATATATTCTTTGTAGTGATCCACATACCTTCCGTTTCTTGTGCTTTTCAATTCTTTCTGTAGCTGTGAATTTCCATCTGTGTCATATCCCTTTAGCCTGAAGAACTTCCTTTCGTATTTCTTGTGCTACGGATCTCCTGGCAACATATTCTTGCATTTCTCATACATATCAAGAAGTTGTTATTTTCCTTTATTTTTGTTGGATAACTTTACTGAGTATAGAATTTCTGGTTAACCTTTTTTTTTTTTTAAGCATTTTAAGATATTGGTCCATTGACTTCTGTCCTGCATTTTTCTCTATCCCTCTTTCCCCGTAACTAATGTGTTTCCTTTTTTTTTCTGGGTGTTTTGTGATATTGTCTTTATCTTTGGCTTTCAGCAATTCCACTAGAATGTGTCTAGATGCAGTTGTTTTGCCTTTATCTTGTTCTGTGTTAGCTATGCACCTTGGAACTTTATGTTTGAGAAATGTGTGATAATTATTTCCTCAAAAATATATTCTGCCATATTCCCTCTCCCCTCTCCTTCTGGAATTTCAAATATTAGATATGTTCAATAGGTAACTGAAGCTTTCTTTATATTTTTAAAATCTTTGTTTCTCTTTTCTGTAGAATAGATCATTTCTATTAATAGAAATTATACATTCTAAAAATCCACTGAATCTTTCACTACCATCTTCTTCTGTTGTCTATTTAGTAAATTTTTTGTTTGAGATATTACAATTTTCAGTTTTGTAATTTCTTGTTTTTTATAGTTTTGAGTTGTCTGCTGAGATTCCTCATATGTTCTATCATTATGATAATATTTTTGTTAATACTCTGAACATATTTTTAATAGTGACAAAAAACTTTTCTGCTAATTCCAAGATTTGTTTCATCTTGGGTTGTATTAATATTTTTATTGACTATATTTCCTTTCCTGACTGGGGTCAGCTTGGTCTGTTCATTTTCATGTCTAGAGAATGTTATCATATACTGAAGAGTGTAGCCAACACATTATAGAGACTCTGGATGGTGTTTTCTAACTTTTAAGAATGTTGATTTTTTTTTTTTTTTCTAGCAGGCTAGTCACATATTTGCACTAAAACTCCAAATTTTATTTCCCTTGTGTTGGACAGTAGCTAAAATCTCCACTCAGCTTCTTCCAACTCCCAGCGTCTGATGCCTGCCAGGCCTTGGACCTTCCCTGATGGTGTCCAATTCAGTTTCTAGGTTACATGAAGATCTTGGGGTTTCCCTTTTTTCAATTGTCTTATAGCATATGCATTGCTATAAAGAAATACCTGAGGGTGAGTAATTTATAAAGAAAAGAGGTGTATTTGGCTCATGGTCCTGCAGGCTATAGAAGGAACATGGCCCCAGCATCTGCTTCTGGTGAGGGCCTCACGCTGCTCCCACTCATGGTGGAAGGGGGAGGGGAGCCAGTGTGTGCGGAGATCACATGATGAGAAAGGGAGAAAGAGGGAGGGGACAGAGGTGCCAGGTTCTTTTTAATAACCAGCTCTTGTGGAAACTAATGGAATGAGAAATTGCTCATTACCAGGAGGACAGCACAAAGCCATTCATGAGGGATCCACCCCCATGACCCAAATACCATTCACTAGGCCCCACTTCCAACCTTGGGCCTTCAATTTCAACATGAAACTTGAAGGGGTCAAATATTCAAACCATAGCATCCATGTCCCCCTGCCCCCCCCCCCACATTCACACTTCCAAGCACTTTTCAGCCTGAACTCTGTTTTCTGATTTCAAAAACTCATAAAAATGTTGCTTTCTAACTGAGTTCTAGCCATCCACTTGACATCCGGGAGTACACTGAGGTAGGAAGCACATAAACTGGCATTTCCCTCAATGCATTTTCCTTCCTCCAAGGGTCAATTATTTCTTCCCTCTTTGGTTACCCTCTAGTGTCTCCAAAACTGATTTTGATACTCTTCCTAGAGTTTTTAATGGTTGTCTGTAAGATAGCCATAAAAGCAGATGCAAGTCACTCTACCATGACCGGAAGTGAATCTCACTTTTCTACAATAGTTTAAACTACTTGAAGGGATCCCCACCCAGAGTAGTCACAAACCAGGCTCACAAAGGCCTATCTTTGTTTTTTCTTGGTCAGTTATACAAAGGAAAGGGCCAATGTCTTACTGTAAAACTATCTTTGTGTCTATTAATATAGCCACAGTGAAATCTATCTAAGATCTGCTTTGTGGGTAGAACTTAAATTCACATCTCAGTGGAATTGACAAACACTGGGTACCCAGGGGAGAGTAGCCCGAGGGTTGCTCTCTCATACTACAGGATTTGTTGATCAGTCAGTGACCTTAAACCAGGACTAATTTTTTTTACTCCATAAAATAAAAGGCGTTGATACACAAAAAAGGATACTGTGTATAGATTTTTGTTAGGTCAAAGATGTTTAAATTTCTCTAAGAAAAATACTATGTAAATAGATGATATGTCTTATGAGAGAAATCATTTTATTTGGTCTTCTAAACAACTCCCACAATGTCCTTTCTACTGATGCATAACTAGTATTTAATGTCAATACTATTTGCATTTTAAATTACTTTGTGTGCACTGGATATTTACTCTGATCATAAGAAGTATATTGCCTTGGGGGAGTGGTTATGCTGCAGTCATAATTAACTCGATTAAAAATACTACATGATCTTAGAAAATAAAGAAACTTTGTTAACAATGCTATATTTATTTTTCGTCATACAGCAGAAAATTAATACATAATTTTCTTTTATTTTTTAAAATATTTTCTACAACTACCTTAAACCAAAAATTATATTTTCTTATATGTTATTAATTGTTAAATTGAAAGCAGAGTATTTCTATGACCATAAACATAGAGGATTTGATAGGTCTATTGGAATTAATCTACTTCTTATCAGTCTGTCACAATACCACGATAATTAGAGTTTATAATTACTGCAAGGTCCCAATCTACCCTGCTTATTTTTTTCCAGGTAATTTTTACTAGTACTCCCTTTCACTACCAAATTTTCTGTGTGAGCAATACAATTTTTGTTGTAAATCATAACGAAAACTTTCCTCACACTATCTTGTTAATCCATTTATGATACCAGTATTCATAAAGTAAAACTAATAGTTATACATTATATTTTATTAGAATCTGGAAAGAGGCACTATTATTTTTCATTGTGGAAGTTGTTACCTATTGTAGATGTTATAACATAATATAAAAAGTGAGCTAGAATTATAAAATGGATATGTTTAAATAAGTATAGAGTAATTTTATAAATATAACAAAATTAAGTACTCTAATGACATGTATAATAAACCTATTAATATTTGTGCAAGTGTTAAAGAATAGATAATTCAAATATAATGAAAAAACAGCTTATGCCTGCCATATACTTCAGAATATCAAGATAAAGTAAACCAGTGTGGTTCAGCCTCACAACTGATTTTTTTTTTCATTTACACAGTTAATGTACAAACTAATATAAATTCAGGTCATGGCCTGGAGCAGAAGAGTATCATATTCGATATTACTTACATTTTTTAATTAATCTGGGTATGCTTCATATTTGCTCTGAGTAGAAATATATGCTATTAATCAGTAATGTTGCTCCAGCTTTATCATTTAACTAACAAGCAATCAGATTTAAAAAAAAAATTTAAATCTTTTCTGTTGTGTGTTGTGCCACACAAAGCTGTCTTTTCCTTTAGACAGAGAAGCACAGTATCTGCCTTTGAATGGTTAACATTTTACTGAGAGAAAAAAAAAACACACTAGACAAACTTAGAAAAATTCTTCTGTCTATTCACAAAAAATAAACATTCTATTCTGGGTAAGGCCATGACGTACATTTCTTGTGGAATCTTGGGTGGAAACCTGTCCTTTGTAAGCAGGTGCAAAAATACCCAAACTGATGACCGTATTTTGGAACAGATAAAATTGGAAGTGAAAATAAAAATATAGGCTTTTTTGTGATATGTTCATTATCAACAGTTAGAGAAATTGTCCATATATTTGGATCTCAATGACTTCATATCAATTATATTTTTTTTAAAAAAACATACTGAGCACAGTTGTTTTGGAAGTCAATGTGCTAGCCACAACAGAGAATCGAAAGTGAGAGCCTGTCCTCAAGGAGTTTTACCTTTTCCAATAGTTACAGAATAAGACAGAAGTTGATAAGAACCAGGAAAAAAGTCTAAATTGTTTTCAGAGGTACAAAATGGGCTTTCAGAGAAGGAAGTGAATATATCTGAAACGACACTGGAAAAGTAATTTAGAACTGTATTTGGGAAGAGCTTGCTAAAACTTGGAAGAAATTTATAAATGAATTGAACAGTTCTAGGGATTTATTATGCAATTTTTGAGCTGAGAATTGGCATCATATGCCTCTGGTTAAATTTCAATATTCAATCTCAATGGTTCTAATGTTACTAATTTCTTTAACTGAAGGTTTTTAGCAGCATGGTATTCAATGTCTTTAATTCTAGACTTATTAAAACTCATAGCAAAAATATGCTATATTATGAACTGAAATGTTAGTAATAGAAAGCATTCATTTAAAGCTGAATGGAAAAAGATGTTAAATACATTTTTTGGTCCAGTGGCTACACTAATAATAACAGATAATCACTGCGTACAACAGCAAGAGTTTAAAAAAATTGCACACAGTCTGTAATCTTTTATCTGAGTAAACCCAGCTTTTCAGTCTCTTATAATATAAGACAATCCCATTGAATTCACAGTCAAGTGTCATTCCTACTGCTATCACTGATTTTCATAGTATACTGAAATAAGTCCTGCAAGAATCTGTAATTCATTTCCTGATCCCTGAACTAGACACTATTAGGTAGATCCTCATCGTCACTTAAAAGTTTTCAGTGAAATGCAATGTTATTATGATTTTTAATTATAGTGTTTGTACTTGAGTGGTTTTCTGCATCATTTAGATATGCTTAGAAAAATATTTTCCGTAGTATATTGATGCATCACAATGTAAACAAGCTCTCATGTGAAAAAGGGTTTCATTGACAAATTTGCCTCGGGAAATTTAACATCAAATACATTTTTTAACTTTCAGTAATTAAAAGTTTAGTTACTGTGTATTGTAAATTTTCAGTAAGTGATAGCATATGTAACATTTTATTAACTTAATCAAATTTTTTTTGCATGTGTAAAAATACATATATGCACACGTAAAAACACATATGTAAAAATATTCACCAGAAATATTTTCAACATAATGTGACATACAGAGAAGAATCTTGCATGCATTTCTGATTATTCACTGATACTGAATTTTGATTTTTGCCAAATGATCTTGGCCCTGCCCTAAACTAAGTCTCTTGCTTTCCGCCTGAGCTAAAATGGTCTTTGAAAGAAGCATCTGGGTATAACTTATACAGACACAGGGCTTGAGAAGAAATTCAAGAGTAGGGCAAGAAAATCTGACTCTCATCTTCCTTTCTGGTTTTCCATCTCTCCCCCTCCTTAGAAAATTCAGTACAGTGAAGGCATTGTTCTCCCTTTATGTTAATGGTTAAAAAGTATATTGGACTATGTCACTGGTTTCCAGTACTAGCTGCACATTTATATCACTTGGAGAGGTTCGAAAACATCAATACCTAGACCACACTCCATGCCAAATAACCAGTGTCTCTGGACATGAGGCTCCAGTATGGTTGGTTTTGTTTTGTTTTCTCATTAAGTAGGCCAGGTGATAAAAACGTACAGCCAGGGATGATGGTGTAAGTGTACGTGGAGACTGAATGAAGAAATCACTCTTCTGGGCTTCTTGTTGCTGTTGTCTGAATCTGCAGTTCTCCAACGAGGCACACGTGAAGAAATCTCCTTCCACTCCTCCTTGCTTCATCCTTTGCTTTTCCTGCCTGCACTTTGGTTGCAGTCATGTGTCTTTGACATCCTTGCGCGATTTGATCTAAGGATAATCATAAGTTAAAGGGAAATGGGATTCAGTGTATAGAATTTTGTACTACAGAAATTTGAGGCAGTGTGTTTAATGGGTAAGAGTGATGGCCTTTGGGTTAGGCTTGATACTTGGCATTGTGTTCTGTTGCCGTGACAAAATTATTACTCTTTTATTGAGCTTATTTATTTATTCATCTTTAAATGAAGCTGAAAATAGTACTTACTTCAGATATTAGAGGTGAGGATTGATAGAAAGCATTTAGTAAATAATACATTTTAGTTATTTTAATCTTTGTTATCACATCAGCAGATAAGTGTATATATATATTCAGAGGTTCGAGCGTTTGTCTTCTCAACAAAGGAGAAAGTCACTCGAATCTTGTACAGAACTGATTCCTCTTGGTCCTTATTCAAATACTGTTTGTTCTCCTCAGCAGACATTCCGAGTATTCTAAGATCTAGCCTCACTCAGTCTTTCTGAGTTTTCATTATCATCCAAAAGAAAAAAATGAAGATCATGTAATATTGGATCATGCCTAGAAAGTGACATGCCCAATCCCCATCTCTAAGGTCACACTCTTTTCTCTGTCCATCCACCTCTCCATCTATCTAGATCCTAGTGGTTGTTCAACATTCACATGAATTGCCTGCTTCCTCCACAGTGATTTGCCCTGTCTACACACTCTCTTACAATCCAACTGTTGTAACACTTGGGTTGCATTTATAATATCTCTCAAATCAATCATTTCATAATATAAAATTTAATCAATATACAAGAGACTAGACAAGACTATTTCCCATTGCAACTGAAAGGGAAAAGTTATCTACTACTTGCATCTACACATATTTTTAGAATATTCGAGGCTGCATTCAAAACCCATAACAATATTTGAAGCCAGAGTTGTATAAATTACTAGAATGGTATCTCTTTCCTTTAAAGGCGAGAGACATTATGTTCTTGCTACTGCTGAGATATTAACTGAAGGCAAAAGTAGGTTAAGAATAATTTAAATAAATAATTTAAAAGTGAGTATGAAATAGTTTGGTTACTTCATTATGGTTGCCAACAAGTCATTATCCAGGTTGGGTGCAAAGGAAGGAGTTTAGAAAATCAAAAAAATGTGAGGACCATGCACCTATGGTATATACTTAATACCAGCATTGGGAGTGTTTGCAGAGTTCTCAGGTGATCACAGAAGTCATCAGGACACCAATACTGCTACCTCCAGGGTTGCAATAATGAGTATGGTATTTTTGGCTGCAAACTTTTTGTTATCCATACGAATTTCTGCTCTCCCCATAAGATTTTTGTAATCCATTATTCATCATAAGAACCTGGCAGACGATGACTCTATGAACTCCAGAAGCTACATTTAATTTTGTTCTACTAGAAAGCTGGGATATTTCATATCGTCATAACAATAGCTTAATTCATATGTTTTCTTTTGGGAGGCTAGCCCTAAACAAAAGTGCCATGTTAGCTTTCTTGCCATAATGCCATGATACCACCTTTAACTGAAATTCTCATTATTCGAGTCACAAAAGCATTACACTGCAAAGCTGGGTCATTGTCTTCTGAAGCTACCATTGTAATACCTGCACAGGGGAAATATACAGGAATGATAGGATTCTTGGGAAAACTGCCAGGAAGGAACATGTCCCTAGGTACGAAGCATCCAAAAAAGGGCAGGAGAAAGTAAGATTTTTAGACTTGCCACTTTATCAATGAGGACAAGATGTTAAATTAATTCTATAGAATTAATGCAAATATTGGTTATGATTTTCCTCTTTATACTTTAAACTCATCACAAGTTTTTTTAAATGATCAAAGTTCCTTTGAATTTTGAGGTGTGTGAAATTCAGTATTTCTGTGAAATCTAAAGATGCTTTAATTACAGCCAATAATCATTCTAATGAAGACAAATGAGATACATTTAATTTATCAACTAAAAACAGACTTGGGGGGAAGAGAGGAGCAAGGGCAATATATGTAACCTAAACATTTGTACCCCAACAATATGCTGAAATAAAAAAAAGAGAAAAATAAAATAGGGAGTAATGATGCAATAGTCCAATAATGAATATTTCAATTATTCTTTCTTGCTATGCTCAGGGGATAGACATTAAACATGAGCTTAGGATCACGGAATAGTCCAAATTCAAAGGCAAATGCTGGATCTATTTTATAGAGTAGTGTGAGGAAACAGAATTTTAATTTCTTCCTTTTCCATGTTTATTCCACCTTGTTGATTCTAAGAAAGATAAGCATATATAAAAATATAACTAAGTTGCCTAATCTGTCATATATGATTCATAAATATCACTTCACTTTTGCCTAAATATTGCTTTCTTTACTTAACTAAATCTGGAGAATTGTAATGACAATTCTGCAATCAAGACTATTAAAAAAGAGTGCCAAAGTCATCAGGCAATGGTTGAAAAATGGAAAAAAAAATTTAAAATTGTTTACTAATAAATCTGTTTACTATGTACAACTTTTAATCTTTTGGCAGTTTGGATAGGCTAAGGGGAAAAGACCTATCACTTCTTACATTCCTATGTTTCTACCTTTAATTTATATCTTTTCTTTGTCCATGTAGGATTTGGGAGAAAATCTGAATGTCAGATTTTCGTTCATATATCTGTGGAAAGACGACAAGGCTTCTTTTCACATAATGAACTGGTACATTTAGTCACTTACAGACATGGAACCCTTGTCTCCCCCTGCCACAATGAGATTCTCTGTGTCCCCTTTATTTCTAACTACTGCTGTTTATATGCCATATTACATTCTCTAATTTCCTTTTATCTTTTCTTTATTTTGCAATGTCTCAGCACGTGTCTTTTTAAGACAAGTTAATTTAGCCAATTACTCCAGTTTGGTTGAAGATAAAATCTTTAATTTATCCAGCCCTCCTTTTATTCTTTCTAGGATACTCTTTCCATTAATTTCATGAAACATTCTAATTCTCTGATTTAGGGAAAGGCTAATATCATCCATATACACTTGCACGCGCGCACACACACACACAGGCTCATCCACTCAGATGCAAACCAATATTAGACTTCAAAACTAATTTTTAAGTACAGAATTCTTTACATTTTTCAAAGTATCTGAAGTAATAATAGATTTAAAATTGAGAAATACGTACTTATTACATATCACATTATTCTTAAACTGTTTTAACTCATTTGAGTTTTGCTAAAACTAAGTTTCATCTCTTGAGAGAATGTTTTGATAGAATAGGGGACATGGACCCAAAATGCCTAGAGGAATATCTGGGGAAATTATTATTGAGAAAGGCAAAAAGAACAGTACTGACAAGCCTGGAGCACTTGAAAATAGAATTGCCATTTTTTAATTCATCCATTTATTAAAACATTACATGTATGACTTACTGTTTTAGGCAGATGAGAAATGCAGTCCTGATCATCAGGTTAGGGAGAGACATATGAGATATGAAAAATGAGTGGAATATTCTAGTTGAATGCAGAGATGGAACTGACCCACTCTACTTGGGGCAAGTTTCAAAAAGAAGGACATTTGAGGTCTTGCAGATGATAGCAGCAGCTTAAAATTGCCTATTTATATGAATTTCATTTTTCTGATGTATTATGTGAGTTAATCATGGAGATAGACACATCCTGCCCATACAACTTGCCTGTACATGTTTAAATATCTTTATTCTTGTATGAGTATAAACTACTTCTGCTTCTAATTTGAATGACCTAGAAGCGGTGATATTTGTTTCAGGTACTGTATGTTTTGTTCCTAAATATGTGGTATTTGCTGCTTCCATTTGTAAATAGATTTTTTTAATTCAGACTATATAAACATTGCAATGAAAATGATACACCCAAAATATAACTATATTGATTCAGCTCATGAGAAGATCATGATCACAGAAAGTGTGTTACAAATGAAAAAAAATTCAGTATTTGATTATTGGTTTTTTTAAAAATTAGGCATTACAATATTTGTACACCTTCTCCAATCCTCTTTCTGGCCCCTTTGCTGACTCATTTACGTTTTGTTTCCTGTCACTTTCAGAGCCTGGTGCTTGAACTTCTGAATAAATTTAATCTTGGCCTCAAGCTCTACTTTCTAGAGGGCCAAGGTCAACACAATTCTTGCTTCAGGAAGAGGTTTTGGAGCTGGATCACTTAGCTCTTGGAAAACAAAAATGGTTGCATTAAGTGGCTTCATAATAATTATGGGACTGGGGAAATTATTTATGACAAGAGTAGAATCTTTACAGATATTAGACTAAAAGAGCCAGAGGGAGAAATTATTACATGATCAGAAAGCCAGAGGACACTAACTTTGCAGCCTTGGTACTCTTTTCTATAACAAAGTTAAGACTTTCAGAGTGAAAAGGTAGGGCATTGAGATCTGGGATGGAGATGGTGGGTGGAGGAACCTGACAAGAGAGAACCCCCAAATTTCAGTCCTTGGCTGTTGTCATAGGATCTACTTCAGCCCCACCTCCCTCACCTGGAGACTCTGCAGTGGCATCACACGAGGCGGGTGTCTCCCTATAAGATTTATTCTCTCAGAATATTCTCCTGTCACCCCATGTTGCCTACAGGCCATAACCAAAGTCAGATCTTGGCACAGCCTCAAAGGGAAGTCAAAGCTGTAGTCCAGAAAGAAAGAACCTACACTGGGAGAGAAATAGCAGTACCTGGCCAAGTAGTGGTGAGAAACCAGAAAGGATGTGTGGGCTGAGACTGTGAGCCTGGAAGGGAAGTGGAATATACCCAGAATATCAGAAGTCAGGATTTAATATTTTACAAAGCACTACAGCAGTTGGCCCTCGTAATTTGCTAAGTTTGCTGCCAGAAACCTAGGCCCAGTGATGGCCAAGAGCACACAAAGTGGAAATGCAAAAAAAATTCTTGGCAACATGTTAAAGAGGTAAAGAAAAGTTCTGGCACGTGAGAAAGTTATAAGGGATTTTTGTGTATAGTTCAAGAATCCACACATGTCCAGCTTTCCCAGGAGTGAATAAAGGATCCCCTCTTCACCTAGGGAGTGAGGAATGTCCTATTGGAATGAAGGTAGGTACAAGGGACTTTGATAGGATAGTAGTGACTGCACTCTGTAGGGTGAGGTCTTTAGTATAGGATGCATACTGGCTTCCCTGTTCTCTCTCTGGAAGATAGGATTCTGGAATGCCTGCAAGTAACAGCAGTTAATCGTCAGCATTAATGGATACAAGCACCACAGTGGGCAGTAGCACCAGAGTGGCAAACAAGGTCTTAACCTACAAAGATCTATGGTAGTAGCTTACGGATTGCAGTATTCACATGGTGGTAAGACAGATAGACAACTTACTAAGGTGCAATATGATTTATGTAATAGGAAAAAAAAAAGGGATCAAGAGCAGTTAAGCAGAAGGTTAGTGACAGCTATTGCAATGTGATGTCACTACTACTTACCCAGTTCCTATATATAAGCTGTGCCAGATGCCCAGGGTGCACTATGGGGACAGGAAGGCTGGGTTACCTAGAGCAATGACCCTCCAATTTCACAGCAAATATATGCAATAAATACCCCTACAGATGTCCCTCCAAAGAATCATGGAGCTCTTTGCCAAGGCAACTCTCTACTGGAGAATTGAAATAGGCAGATTTCTAAAAGAATGTTAGGTATGGGGTTCTAGATGACACACTGATACCTGGAGATTTGAAATGCTGCCATGGCTCACCACTTAGAGCAGGGATGAAGATCAAGTGATAAATGCAAGCCTGGTTCGGGGTCATTTTGCAGGTCCCTGGGCCCACCTTGTAGGGCTTTCCTAGTGACCTGAGACACTGGAGGGCCACACGTGGGTGTGGGCAATATGAATGAGCATGGCCTAGGACACAAACACTGCAGACCTCCTCATATTCCCCTGACAGCCTTTTTTCTGTCTTGTGGTCAATAGCCCTTCCACGCTGATTTTCTTTTCCACTTCCAGACTTGGATGAAATGTCCCACCAGATAGTATGATATTTAGTAGCCAAGAGGCTGAAAGACACAATCTGAAGGTGTGATCAAGTTAAGTCTCCATAGGGAGAATTTTGACAATGGGAACTAGACGACTGAAAGAAATTAACCGAGTAGATAAATTTCGCCTCCTTTAGCCTTTCATGGGCTGCTCTCTGGTGTGGGCTCTCCTTGCAAACCTGTCTGGAAAGTCCTATTTGGCAGGTAAACTCGTCTTCTGATTAAACAATTTGGTTTCTCCATGGCTTAAGGTAAAGAAGTTGCGGTCACAGCAGTGAATTGCAAAACAATGTTCTTTATCTTTAATGGCCTCACTTTCTCTGTTCTCCTCACTTTCTCCAGCCTGGGGTTGGACTTTCCACACAACAGTCAGCACTTTGACTCTTGCCTTAGGCTCTAAGATATGGGATGAAATAAAGACATTGTATGAGTATTTAAAGGCAATTAACCACTTTTCAGCAAAACAGGTGTTTTGTTTTCTGGGTTTTTCTTTTTTTTTTGACTATTTCACATGTTCTGTTAGGCCAAAGTTATTGAGCGTGGAAAATACAGATTCAGCATTATTTTCTTTCCACTTGGCACAGACTGAGTTATAATTAGTCATTGTGGATAAATCGTTCTAACAATCCACCTTTGGTTTATTTCCTATCATTTGGTCTGCCTCTCACTTCTTTTGGAGATTTTTAGGTTGGCAAGTTGAATGAGAATTTATGCTCATACCTCTTTTTAGCAATAACCACTTTCTCACTTTCTCTTTTGAATTTCAGACAGTTCTAACTAAGCACTGTTATCAGTTTCTTCCTCTTCCAGCAATGCCATTTCCTCTCCTCCGTCTCACTTGCTGTCTATGCTATCAGGTAACCCAAGATAAAAAATTTAGCTCACACATACTTCATACGCAAAGTGATTTGTGTGCTGGTTTTAAAAGAGCAGGTGAACTGGACAGAATATCAGAGTAGCACTCACAGGAGGCTTCATCACCAGTGTCTGATGACAGAGGGGAAGACAGAGTCCTCCCCCCGGAGGACAGTAGACCAGAAATTAATCTGGAGGGATTCAGGAAGGATGCTGGAGGATGGCAAATAGTTTTAGCAGAAGGACCCAGAGGCTGACCAGAAGATATAAATGCCAAAGGGACATTCCAAAAAGAGTGGTGTGTTTTTACTATAAAATGGAAGACATCTGACTTAAATGAAAAAGAAAAATACAAGCTCTAGAGAAGTGAGGATCCCCTCACTCATGATGCACTGTCACCTTACAAGGTTTAAAGGTTGAAGAAAGTCCAACAGATAAGATCTCATGCTGCATAAATAATAGTAGCTCAAGAGAACTCAGTATGTATGAGATGTGCCCCACAGCCAGTAAGAGTGCAGTGGCTGGGGGGTTGGAAACTGAAGGCCATTGTCCTTGACCGTAGTCTTGAAAAGTTGCAAATTTCAGAATGGATAATATCTTTGACAGCAAATAAACAGCAGCCTTGGCCATATGTGCCTTCATAATGATAATCTGAAATTCACTGCCAATTCAGAACATACTGGAAGGAATTTCAGCAGCAATAAAGCACAGTGGCTAAGAACCCTCTAAAGTCAGCAAAAATGATAGAAACACATCTCACTGTGACAGATGAATTTCCTGCCAATAAAGATCACATGCATTTAAATATCTGGATTCATCTCATTAAATGGCATTGACCATCAATTAAGAAGATTAAAGAATTAAGATGAAAGAAAGGTTGAAGGAAACATTTTTTAAAGGAAACATAAATAATCAACCTCAATACAGGCAACAGTATTAAAACAAGAAATTCCTTTTATTAATAATTTCCAGTACTACTATAATTTAGTATCATAAAATTATCTGACAAAGAGAGAACTATGGTTTGCAATATTAGAGAGTTAATTATATATTATAGTATATACCACTCCAAAACTAAGATGTCTCAATCACAGGAAGAAGGTAAAAGTAGAGTAAATTTTGTCTATAATTATTTTACGGCTGCACAACAAAGGAAAACTTCTTCAACCTGTACCTCAGTAATTAAAATTATTGCAGTTTAACATTCCTGAAGTTTGGAAATATAACAAGTACTTTTTAATCTATACAGAAAAGAAGACTATAGTAATTCAACAACGAGTTCAGTCAAGAAAGCTTTTATATTATCAAGCAAATAGAATGATATGGAGTGTAAAATATAATACTTAATTTGTATTGTAAAATATAATGTTTGTTAAGCTTATTTAGGATAAGTTGTATGATAGCATAAATAACAGCATTTTATACTGATAAAAGGTCATGCTTCATCTCACATAAAACTTAAGAGCACAGTATGCCTCTGTCTTCTGTAAAGTTACTAAAGCCTATTCAGTTGATGCTAAAATTAAATAGCCACTATTATGTAGTGACTGAATTAGTTAATGATTAGAACATATTGCAAGTGTAAACTTTAAGACTCTCCCGAAAAATGAATATTCAAAGATCGCTTGGCTTAGTTCAAGATAAAAGAGCAATACAGTCTAACTAAAAGTTATACATTTTCTTTTATGTCATAAACTTACAAAATTACTTAAAATATCAGGAATACTGTTCCATTTAGCTAAATTGTCCCAAGACTTGTTTTCCAATTAATATGCATTTCCTGCTTCTTTGGCCTTGCATGTCCAATAATTAGTTACCATTTGGCAAAATCCTACTCATCCTTCTAAAACCAATTCCAATGCCCTTTCTTTATGTATTCATCTATTAATTTATTCAGTACACATGTACTGAGTGACTACTATACCCCAGGCACTATTTTAGGTTCAGTGAATGGACAGGGAAATAACTGTTGCAGTTATGGAAATGACATTTTAATAGGGGACTCAGACAATTAGTGAGCAAATGCATGACTATATTCTGCAATTCCAAGTAATCTTAAGTTGTACAGTAAAACTCACTAGGATAGGGCAACAGAGATGGAGTAGAGCTGTGTCTACTATTTTAAATAGGCAGGTTGTCAGTGGCCTTTCCAAGGACATGATATTTAGGCAAAAACTCAAAACAATTGAGATCTGAGTATGAGTGCAAGGCCCGTAGATGAGAATAAGTTTTGTTATTCAAAGAACAGAAAAGACTTTGTAGAGAAAGCAGAGTGATCCAGTAGGACAGCGTTAGAGCAGAATTTGGAAAGGGGTTTGGATGACAATAAAGCTTTATGGACCACAGCAAAGCAGTTGAGTCCTGTTCTAGAAGTAGTGGGAAGAATTCTAAGAATTTTGAACAAGGTTGCAATGAAACCTCGGCTATAGTTTCAAAAGATCACTCTTGGTGTTGTGGGGGGAGTACATTCTAGGGGTCAAAAATATAAAGAGGAAAATTAGTGGCCAGAGTGAAAGACATCTGCGGGAAGAGGACCACAGCTGTAAGGTTCCAGAGGGAGGGAGGGGTGTGAAGGATTGCAGCAGAATCCACCTTGAGTATTCTCTCTCCAGCTTTGGGCGGGGGCGTGTATGCGGGCTTGTACTTGCAGGTGTGTGTGCTTCCTGCCGTCATGTGAGTGATGACCAGGAGAAAGATGCGTGGAAGGAGAAGGACACTGTCTGAAGCCCATGGGACCACCCTGCTGCAGCAGGGTAGCCCTAAGTCATCCTGAATGGTCCCTTTTGTTCTCAATTCTCCTCGTAAATTGACTGGGGATTAGGAGGCTAGGATAAGCCATGCTCATATAAAGTTCAGTGCTAGAGGTAGGATGTGGAATTGAGAGTTAGATCACAAAATTAATAATTGCCTCAAATCAGTCTGTGGCAGAGAACAAGGCTGTTTGCCAAACCTCATTTTCTTTTCGTCCTGAGAACACAGAGAGCCATTTCTGTCTTTCCTAGAGTTGGGTGACTGAGTTCTGTGTGTTGGAATGTGGGAGAAGGTTGTACATGCCACTTCTGGGCCTGACCCCCAAAATCTATGTGGCCTTCCACACAGCGTAAATAGAAGACTTCAATGCCTGAGGGGGTGGCTTCCCTCTCCACAGCCAACATACCTCCCACCGTCCCATGAGTCAGAACTAAACCTCTGGTGTATGAACCTACCAAGATTTGGGGGTTGGCAACTGTGGCTGTCGGCCTACTCTGTGTCACATGCATCCTAAGTCGACTCTTTCTCTTAAACATTTTCATTGAAAATGAACATTATTTTTATTTTCTGTAAGAATTATAGCAAAAAAAGATATCAAATTAATAAAACCTAGACAGTGGTAGAGAAAAGGATTTCTCTCTTTAAACAAATGATACATTGTGGTTAACATTCTCTTAAACTCAAAGAGGAGAAACGCATTCATTTCTTTTAATAGAAAATTAGAATCCTGAATCTACTCCATAAAATTTAATTCGAGTGTCTGAAATGGATACACTAAATTTGGCCTCTTAAAAGTGTGACATATAAGAATCATTTTTCCAATGAAAATATCATCATTGGGGCTTACATATGGAGAACTATTTACATACTCCATTTTCTTATCACCAACTATTTTATTAATTATTATATACTAATAAGAACAAACAGAAATGAGTGAGGATTTCAAATGGGCACTCATTAACTTCCTCTAGACTGATTATGCAATGTCATTTTACAGTATACATATTACACATGATCAAATGTTTCTTTTTGCAATTTTATGTTAATTATTAAACTTAGAATTAACCATTATAAATAATTATTAACATATTCCATTCATTGCTACTATCATTCATATTTTTATAACAAGAACTACATTCCAGAAAGAAAAACCTCATTACATTCAAATATCATTTGTGCACTTTAGGCTTCAACTATTTAAAATATCAGAGCAATAACTAACATATGCAAGGACAATTTAAAAACTGCCCTAATGAAAATAATGAGAAAAACAGAATTCCTATTATTTTTCCTGACTCCATATTTGCTATTTTTCAGACATTATTTTCCTACTATAGACACTATAAAAACAAGTGCAAACAATGATTAACTAGCTTTCTGTAAATGATGTTGAACATTAATTTATGATATAAATATAATGAAGAAGTTTTGTGAATTGTCAATCTATAATTTGTTCCATCAGAGAAAATATCACTTTGGATTTTTTTTCTTAACAAGAAGGCGAACTTGTTTGGTGAAAAGAAAGACAAAAGAATACTGAAGAATGCAAACACATTATCTTAGAGTTCATGGTATCTGGCAATATAAGCAGACTGAAACCATGCTTTAGGTAGTACACAGGTTGCAGGAAAAAAAGATATATTTCATTTGGAAAATATTTTATGGAGACAGAATAAATATCAGTCTATTTAGAAACAAAATAGCTCTGAGCATTATTCATGTAGAAAACTATTATCCATAAGACATAATTATGAATGGTGGGACAAAATTGTAAGAAGGAAGTTTGAGGCTTAATATAATGGGGAAAACAATTAAATATCTTAAATTAGAATGAACTACCACTTGAGATAGCAAGTTGCATTTTGCTGCAGATAATTAAGGAGATCATAATTTGTTGGTGGTGCTGTGGATACAGGATACATATGCAAGTGCATGCAGAATTGGACTAGATAACTGCTAGGTTCCCTTTTACTTCTGACATTCTGTGGTTTTAAAAACTAGAAAAGCTTCAATTTTCTTTGTATTGCATGAAATGGATGTTAACTGTTTTCATCTGATTTGTCATTGAATTGGCCAGAAATGGAAATCTTATCAAGTATTTATAGTTTCGTTGAATTATCAGGTTTTAGAATGGTTGGCATACAGATAAGGCTTTGTGGTTCAGGTAGAGCATCAACCATTTAGAACTTGATAAATACTAGGTCCTATACTTAACTCTGCTCCAGGAGAAATTGATCACAGGTATGCATGCATTTTTCTGTAGCCTCAGCAACACAGGAGAGTACCATGAAATGGTACTGTCGCATATAGCTATAGTAGAAAAATGTAGGGAGATGTGCTGTCTCCTTCCCTCTTCAGTGAAAGGGTGATTGTCCCAGGTTTTAGGGATGCTGTCCTTGTACAGCCCTCAACTGTCAGTCTCTTCAGGGATGGCTTTGGGGCAGAGAGCTACCTGCTCATACTCCTTACTGATGGAGCTGGGGTTTTAAAGGCTCAGCCACTTTGTCCAGTGAGGGACAAGTTTGGTACTATTGACATTTGGGGCTAGATAATTCTGTATTGTAAAGGGTTATCCCATGCCTGATAGGTGGTTTAGTGTCATTCCTGTCTATTCTACTCATGAGACACCAGCAACAATATCTCATTCTTATCCTGGTTAAGATAATCAAAAATGTCTCCAGCATTATCAAATGTCCATGGCGGGGGAGCAATTTTGCCATTGAGAAGGACCGAGATAAAGCTCTCAGGTCAGCAGTTCCTCCCAGTTTCCGATGCCCTCCCCTACCAGGTATTGATTGCAATGAAACTTCACAGTAAATATTTCAAACATTAAACTCTGTCTCAGATTCATGGAAAACAGAAAATGTTATTTAAACCCAAAATTCACTAGTCACTAGGTTCTTAGGAAGGTGGCTATATGTTAGCAAATCCATTCTTAACTCCTTGCAGAGGCTGCTTGAAGAAGCAAAGAGATTCAAAGCTGTGGTAGGTGGGCAGCACTTGAGCAATCTGAGGAGTTTCTGGGGATGGAAAGATGCAGATAGAGGTGGATTTGGGGGGTGGAAGGAACTGCTCTGCACAGTTTGTAAGAAGGGTTTTTAAATATTATCTAAGGTCCCATGGGGCAACAGTCTAGTCAGGAGAAACACAGAGGTGGACAACACGGAGAGAGGCTGGGGCCTGTGGAGAAATTACTCTAAGTTTATTAGCATTATCATGACTTAAGTAAGGTTTTCTCTCCTCTAACCTTCAGCAAAAATCTCCTTGTGGGTACAAGTACGTTATATGCATGGTGTGTGTGTGTGTGTGTGAAAATTGAGGAAAAAGGACTGTATTTCATCTATGGGTGTAGCCTTCTGTAGAAAATCAGCGTACACAGGTGCAGGGATGTTGATCCTTAAAATGAATATCTTCAAGAGTAGCCTTGAGTTTGATGCTCAAGAGGAAATCTGAATGTTCTCAGGCCTCCTCCAAATCTCAGAAGAGCTTGGTAAGGCACTGAGCATTCTTGGGGAATCTATGCCAGTTTAGTTTGAATTTTAAAAAGCTGAGTTCCTCTGCTGACATTCAGTTTATCCATAAATACAGTTAATATTTATGTATTATTTCACATTTTCTAAAACGTTTTCACATATAGCACCTCAACCGAGATACATAGTGTACGTATTTTGGGGTTTTTTTTTGTGTGTGTGTGTACGTATTTTGCATCTTTACTTTGACATAACATCATTCTTCAAGACCCAACTAGAGGATCTCATCAGATACTAGACCCTGTTCCTTCTATATCCACTGACCTTGACACATATTTCTATTAGAGCACTTAAACCATAAAATCAATAATGTTTTTTCCTCTACTAAGATGGAAGCTGATTAGAGGCAAGGAGTATAACTGACTCACTTTGTATCACTAAATCCTAGCATGGTGCCTAACACCCATTAGGCATTTAGTATATGTTAACTGAAAAATAATAAAATATATAAAGGTGACTGTCATTTAAGTTTTTAAAGATGCAATCAAAATATACCCATGTAAAATGTGTTTTTATGCTATTATGTCCCTAAATTATAGGCTGTACAGATTATCAAAATGCAAAAAGAAGGAAATAGGTAAAAAAGAAAATACAACATGCACACCTGTTAAGTGTATGTTAATATAAAATGTGTTTATATAATTTTCCAAATGTGCATGTTTAAATGTGATTAACCTAGAAGCACCATTGAAATTATCTTCTTTGGCTTTTATTGGTGGTAAGTAATTATTCTTCTTAGTCGGAATAATAGCTACAAACAAGGAAAGTGTGCATATGCTTGTTTTTGTTCACAAAGATTTTTGCTCCAAGTTTAATAATGTGGACTTGAAAAAAAAGAAATTTGAAAAAAACTGTTTTATCTTATTAATAACACCTCATAAAAAGCTGTTCTATTGCTGGTGCAAAGCGACTTTCAAATATTTGTAGCGTCAGATCATACCTTTCTTGTAGTTACGAGTTGCTAGCCCTGAGGTACATTTTCACGTAGTTAGTTAGATGCTTTGTCTTTTATCTCTAGCCAGACCTTCCTTCTTTAATCACTTTGGTTTTACGTGTGGAGTAGACAGTTGTTGTTGGATTTCTGCTTTAAAAAAAATATATATGTCTTAATTGGGGGAGGTGTGGGTCAGAATTGGGATTACTCTTCTCTGAACTTCTTCCAACCTGTCTGGGGCTTAGATGCCTCAAACTGAACTCAGCATGCAGGTGTGGTCTTCTCAGAATTTCGGAGACCTTGTCAGTCTGTAATGAGATGAAACATATCTTCATGTGTCACTTGGTAGAACTTCTTTGGTGTTTAAATGCTATCACCTTGGTTCTCATGTAGATTTGAGTCAAAGAGTGAGTATCAACAAGCTAGTATGTCTATGAGTCTTAAATAGCTCTTCCATAAAGGTGCTTTTTTTTGTTGTTAAGTAGTCCAGTTATCTATGGTTGTGTAACAAACTACCCCAAACCTTGTTGGCTTAAAACAGTCATTTTGCACATGATTTGTGGATCAGGAACTTGGGAAGAGTTTGGGTATTTCGTCACTAATCCACGTGTCATGAGCTGGGCCCACAGGGCCGAGCAATCCATTTTGAAGACAGGATCTTCACTCCCACGTGGGACACCAACATGCTCCTTGGCTCCTCCCTCTCTCTTTCTCATGGTCTCTTGTTCTCCAGCCCTAAGTGTCTTAGGTTTCTCACAGTTTCACCTTCAGGAAGGGTTTATATCCCTTTAACCAGCACCAACTCTACAGAACTCCAGGGAAAGATCAATTTAGGTGCCAACCATCCAGGTCAACATATTGTAGCCAGGGAGGCAGGGTCCGGGTAAACACAGAAAGTCTCATAATCCTCATTATGGAAGAAGAGAGGTAACTTTTTAGGCAAGAGGAGAGCACCATCAATAGTATTCCCATCTTACAGATGACACACCTAAGGTATGACAAGAGTGGAAAGTTCTCCTGGCTGCACAGGTAGCATGCAGAGCAGCTGCAATTCAAACTGGGCAGGCTATCCAGGGCTCCAGAATCTTAGCCCCGGATCTTTTCACCATTCCGTGTGCTTTTCTGTGTTTCCAAATCAGTTATCAGTTGCTCCCTAGTTAAGCAGAGTTTGTTTTCCCTTTAAAAACAAACAAAATTCCTTGAGATCACTGCATCCCTAAGGTTTCTGAGTCATTTCATTTTCTCTTTAACTGTAAACTATTTCAGATAACGAGCTCTTTTTTTCCTGCTTTACTATTTTCTTTGCTTCAAATCATAGAAGAACAAGATTGTGGTCTTCCAGTTACACATTTGTTGTCCAGGCATTGTCCCAGTTGCTAAGGTTTCTCTCCCATTCTGTCTATTGAATTGATAGGAATCTAGTTCTCATAAAGGAATGACAAAATCAGACGTTTTGTGTGCTACAGACCTCCTCCAGCTTGCAAAGGAGTCAACTCCACAGGAGGCTGCCTCGAACTGGGGCTTTCCTATAGAATGCTACAATGTTGCTTGACAAGCACACCACATCACAATGCAGGCACTTGTGCCTGTGTGACTGCTTAACCTCTCTCCTCACCTGAGCAAAGCCCTCAGCACAACTTTCTCTTTGGTGTGAAAAGGGGGCTCCAGAGAGTAGCTGCTTTACGGATGCTGATGAATATCAGGAAATAACAGCAGGATCGGGATAGATAGAGGAAGAGTTATCAGAATATGAGCATAGGAACTATACACCAGCTCTGGCATTCCCTTATCAAATGATCATACATAATTAAATTGGGAAGGGGAAAATGACTATTTTTAAACAAGCACAAAAAGTATTATTTTGGAGACTGGTAGAATGTGAGCAAAGCCAGCTATTCATGCCGTACCCAGGAGCTCAGACAGAACTAAATTATGCTTCAGATTAATGCATTGGTCAGTTCAAAGGTTAGACAAACAGCTGTTTCTCAAGGAGGCACACTACAAAGCTTAACTGTTCATTGGAAGGTCTGTAATGGTCTCAACGGATTCCCAAAGGAGTCACTGTTATTTGTTTCTGATTGGGAGATACCCAAAGCTGACTCCATGCTACCGATGACCTTTATTGCTAGGGCAGGAGGGCCAAACTCTGGAGCCAGTGTGATTTGACCAGTCTCTGGGAAAGAAAAAGAAAAAAAGAAAAAAACCCACCCACACATACATGTCTTCAGTGACTCAAAGATTATGCACAAACCTGAAGTTCAGATGGGTGAAGGTCTACTTGCTGCAGAGATGTAAAATAACTTAAAATAGTAAGCTATTCAAGAATGTGGTTTTATAGTAGTCAGGTTTGATTTAAGGCAAAACTATGTGACTGGCAGTAAAAATAAGGAATAAAATAAGTTACATCTTTTTTCAATATTTACCATCATTCCCTTGATGATTTTGATGTACTTGAGTTGAGTAACTATCCCTATGAAACAGTTAATTGTAAAGGGAACAACAAATCTATAAGATAATGGCACAGAAAAGAGGGAGAGAATTGAAATTAAAGTTGTAGATTGGGATATATTGTATATTCAAATATGATTATATTTAAAGTTAAAAATATTTAAATTCAGGTGTCAGAAAGATAAGGTAACTTCTTGAAGAAGTCCTGAGATATTTTCAGGGGTTCTTCCCAGATGGATTCAAATGTCTCCCAAGAATGTGATCCAGCCATTTATTCACCCGCAGAGTCATTATCTGACACCTGCCACTAGTTATTAACTGTTATCTTCATGCTTCTTTACCATAATAAATTCCTAGGGCTTATTTATTTATTTATTCTGGGATTTTTGTCTCATACGTAAGTTCTGTGTTGAAATTAATAAAAACCTTCATGAATTTTATTTCATTTCCACAAGATCATTCAATATTCATGGAACTCAAAAAAACTCTTGAGCACTTATTAGATACAGAGCACATTGAGGTTTAGGAGAAGAGAGGGGAGAAGCTTCTTAGTAGAGGTGGCCTCCACCTAGGATGAGCCCAGCAAATTCATGAGTTTCCTGGGGAGAGGGTGGAATAGATATTCAGATACTTACTTATCAATGCATCAAATATGTATTCATTAGAGTACTCACTAATTTATTCAACAAATATGTCCATGTTATATCTTAAAGAGAGGATGTTAGATTCTTTACAGTTTTAAAGTAATTCTATAATTTTTGGCTGGTATAAGCATGAAAACAATTAAGATGGCATCAGAAGTCGTTATCAAGAAATGAGTTTGGGTAGGAGAATTCGGGTAGGTTAAGGGGACCACTTGGCAGAGAATACATCAAAATTGAGTTTATATAGATTAGAGAACAATGGTGCCTCTGACAGACTTAAGGATGTGGAGAAGGAACCCTCCTCGAGGGAATGAGAGTACTGAATAAAACACACTAAGTTCCAGTAGCATTTTCACTAAGCAGATAAGAAACTTGAAATTGGGAAAGTTGAAAAGACTTAGTAAGGGTTTTGAGAGTCATATGTTGATAACTTCATTAGAGAATGAATAGGAGGAGAACAAAAAGAGTTTTGAATAGTAAAAATGGCCCAATTTCAAAAGCTTACATTTGTAATGAAATGGGTTCATATAATCAGCTGCACCTCGAGGTCCACATGTAAAGAAAACCCACAGTCGAGATTATTTGAGTCTGAGAATTGTCACAGTGGAAGACCAAGGAGTGATACTGTCCCGGGTATAAGCCAGGGCTATAGCAAAGCCAGTGACTGGGTGGTCCAAGCTAGGAGGGAAGAAAACTAAAATCAGAAGGGAGCTTTTTTAATCCAGACATATTGGTTAGGGCCTGTGACTAAAAGAGACCAATGAGCAAGAAGATCAGGTTCAGCTGGGGCTGTCAAGAGGGAGAAACTACCAGAAAGGTGTGTGATGTGGCACAGTGGAAAACACTGAAGAGGCACCGAGACTGTGGTTCCCCATCACTGTCAGGCATAGGGTTTCTCATCTGAATAATAAAACCACTTAACAGATAAAAGGAGACATATAGGTAAGCGCACTACATACATGTGAACTTGTTCTCTCTCCTTATTCTGTCTTCACAACTTTTTTAAACCCACTTTGAAATGAGTTAGAAGTTGTGTGCAGAAGACAAAGTTTTAAGACCTAATTTTTGCAGAAACCAGAGCAAAAATACATTCAGATCCATGAATTGGTGGTACTACTTCGAAACTATTTTTACAGGAAGAAGAATATAAAGGAAAGAGAATTATGGCTATTGAGATCTTTCTATTGTATATACTTTTTATTTTCTAGAGATTAAAAAGAAGAAAAGTGTTAATGTATATTTTAATTTCAATTTACTATAGAAATTTCCCATTTTGTAGTTTGCTTAATGTTAAGTTTATAACTAAAGTTTTATAAAACTTAGAAAGTCTCTGAATGAAAAAAACTACTTAAATCGATGACATATTTCAGTTGGGTATTTATCTATTTCCTATATCCTAGAAATGACTGGACGTTTTTTAGGAAAAAAGAGAAACTTCTTTTGTTTCTAGTAGTAATTTACTTCTCAAAAATAAGACAGTATTCAGAATAAAGTATTGGCACAATTAGTATTCAACATTTTTGAATGTTTTATACCTCCCAATATGTTTCTGCATTAGACTAGGTTAATTTGTACTCATAAGGAGGAACAATATATAATAATATTATTTTAAACTCAATATTATTTTAAAATCTCCTTTGAATTGGTTGTTGTCTCATCACAAATTCTCAGACTTAGGGCTCCTGAAGATATTAATGATTAACGGAAGGAGGCACAGGGTGAAACAATTTGGAGCCCCAGTATAGAGAGTCAAAAAATCTTCTACTCATTTTCATTGAACATGTTGATAAATTTCAGAAATCTTGACAGTCTTCCAAACTGTGCCCCTATTTCTTTCATGAATCTAAATGAACATTAAGACATTGTGCTCTTATCTCCCTCAGGATTTGGCCAAATTCTTGAGAAGAAAAATCATAATCCAGTATTCAAAAACACATGAATGACTGTAGTTAACAATCCTATATTGTGTAGTTTCAGAGAGTCAGAAGGAGGAGATTGAATGTTCCCAACACAAAGGATAATGTTTGAGATGGTGGATATGCTAATTATCCTGATCTGATCACAGTATATTATATGTGTGGAAACTTCGCAATGTACCCCATGAATATGCACAATTATTATTTGTCAGTTAAAAAGGTACATGAATAAAAGCAACAATGAGAAAATCAAAAGGAGATTGTTTTGTACCACCTTGCTTCCTTTTGTGGCTAGTTTGGGCTTTCTGGTTCCCTACCCTGGGACTATCTCTTGTTTCCACCATGGTAGACCAAAAGAATTGGAGATTTTCAACTCAATAACCATAAAAAAGTTGAATAAAGTTGAATATTATTTATAGAGCCATTTAGAGTGAGGTGGATGTGTGTGGTGACAATAGTTAATTGATTGGGTAGTAAGTTCCATATTTTAATATTCAGATAGGCAATTGTTTAGCAGAAAGTGGCTTTTCATATGACATGAAATTCAGAAAGTAAAGAATTATAACATTTAACAGTTTTTTGGACATGGTAGAAGGTTTGAAGGCCAGTATGTGATGTTATATATTGTGACACTTTTTGAACATTTTATGAGAAAAGTTAAGGTGCTATTAAATTATTCTATGATGTATGTTGAAAGGAAATATTTGCAAAATCTCATATAGCATACATACTATAGCTGATTCCTTTATTCATTTAGGAATTTCTAAAATTACTTATTTAGTCATGCTGTTTATGATGAATCTGATTGTTTAAATTGTTAAGCTACTCAGTGGTTGAGAGTACATCTCCTAAAGATATTATAAACTCCAAAACTGTTAACTTTGAGCTCAAGAGACCTTTGATGAATATATTTCCAACTGAGGACACATCCAATTTCTTCACAATCACAATACAGGTTCGGACTTGAGAGTGACATAATCAGCACAACAAAGTCATCCTGTCCCCTGCCCAACTGAGGAGCCATCATCTCACCCTAAATCAGGAATAGTTGGTCTGTAGATCCACACTAGAGCAGGAGAAAAAGGTGCATTGTAGGCAAAGCCTTTATGGCTGACAGTAAGTTACTTTCTTCTTTTTATCAGCCTAGTGTTCATTTTCCAGCCCTTTCTGATCACATTTTTTCATAAAATGGGTCTTAGTTCTCACTTTTGAAGGAAGGAAATGAAACAGAAGAGCCCACACTATTCTGAGAGTTAACCCTGATTGTGGACAGTAACAACAGCAGCTTGTCCTGCTGACTGTGCTGCAGGCTCTCACCAACTCTCTCTGCAAAGGTCTGAAGATAAAGAGAGTTCAAAATCCCATCTCCCTTCCAAATCCTGGGGATTAATGCTGTTGTTATTTGCTCTTCGTGTCAAGCCAGCCCAGAAGAATGGGCAGGGCCAGTCGATGGGATAAAATCAGCAAATGGAGGCAACTGCTCAACTTTCCTCATTCTCACTGAGTGCTGGGTTTTCATACACTGAAGGTTTCCACCTCCATATAGGTAACCATGATAATGATAATACTCAAGTAACTCAGATGTGGAAAGCAGACTTTGAAGGATTTGCACACGTTCACCAAGGGAAGTCAGAATCACAAGCAGAATTGGAGGAATTTTGGAAAAATTTTTTCCTGACTTCGGCCATAAACACGAAACCATGAAGTGTTCAAAGAGAATTAGCAAAGTCTTAGATAATTGAATAATTTCTTTTAACTTAACTGACATGGTCTAGGAAGGACTGGTTAATTTATCTTAATGTGGTTTTCATTTTATTTTATTTTTTTAAATAACTAGATAACTCAGTGGAGTGATTAACATTCTAAAACAACAAATGATCATGTTACTTCAAGGTCCTGACTTACTGTAAAGGCTCAGAGGTAAAAATGCTCTGAGCCAACGGTGAAACTCCATCCTCTTGTACTTAGGTACGGCTCCACATAAGGTAGAATGTGTCTGGTGCCCTGCTGTTTGGAAATGACCCAAAGGCAGAAGGGGAAGATGAAGTTTCAGCAGGAGAGACTGAGTATCTCAGAGGATTTGCCCTCTGAGGCAGAGACGCTTGCCTGTGAGTTACAATTTCCAAAGAAGGCTTCACTGGTAGTTTTGAACAATTGTGACTGTTTGGGTATTTTGCTGTGAGTTGGTGATGCGGGTCTCTGCATTTAATATAGTATGTTGACTCTGGATGGCAACCCTGGAAAATTTTAGAAGCAGGGAAACATCATGTGGAGTCTTGAAAGACGTAACTCAGACATGTAAAATATATTTTCTCTGACATTCCTGTCTCTCTCTCTTTCTCTCTCATACTTTATCTATTTATTTCTCTCTTAGCAAAAGTCATGCATTGCATAAAATAAAATCAACTCTAAAGTGTTCTCTCTTCCAAATACATTTTCCTTACTTATCATACAAGAGATAATACAAGAGAAATATTACAGAATGTTGACTTTACTAGCCACTTAAAATTGAGATTTCTCTATATAAATTAAGTTATAAAGGGAAAATTTTAAATCTGGTGGCATCTTCATGTTGCAAATTATCATTTAGAAACTTGCTACTTACTGCCAGGTGGTTTTAAGCGTTAATATGGACGCCATTAAGTCTTGGAAAACCATCACATTTATAATGAAAATGCTGGCTTGCAATTGTGACAAGCTGGAAATAAATGTGGAATTAGGCTCCCATTAGAAATGCTGGCCTCTGGTTGCCTGAAGTGTCCATGAGAAGGGTAGAAGAAGGAAAAAGTTCTTTTGTACAGTAAAACTTGCCGTATGGGCCCTTGCCTAGGTGAACCCTCCCCTGTCGAATAGGATGAGAACCCGGCTTTGGAGCTGAATGAGCAGCTGAAATCTGATCAGCGAAAGGCCAGTCTGCAGGAGGTTGTCATCGCCTCACAGAGTTTGCAAAACTTAAAACGCAACCACTTTCGCTTTCAGGGTTTTTATAGAAAAGATCATTGGCTATTTAAATACTGAACCATTGCAGCAAGTCTCACCTTTTGATTAATTTGTATTGTTCATGGCTTTTCATTTGTTTTGTTTTGAACAACTCTTGATTTCTCTATAAACCCCTCATTGTATACACTGTGCACCCAAAGACTGGATAGTTTCATCTGGGAAGATAAGATTGCCTGCAGGAACTTTCATTCTGGCCACCTTTTCCTGTTTCACTCATCCTCTTCCCTGCTGCTGCTGCTGCTGTCTTACAATATCAAGGCCATACTTTTATTTTCGCCAGGGATTTACAGAAATGCTTTGCTTCGAAATGCGTGCCTGCAGATGAAACACTTGTGAATCATTCTGTAAAATGTGTATGTGCTTTACCAAGATAAAGGTAATATCTTTCTTATAGAGACCAGCGAGTCAGTAGTTCTCGGTGAAGCCTTCTCCCACATGAGAGGACAGCAAACCTCCATCCCATAATGATCACACCCTTCTGACATCATTTCTTCTTTTAGGTGGATTTATTTTGAGAGGGACGAGAATCAGGTTCGTCTGCACCAAGAAAATTTGCTCTGCAATTCTATGAGTATTGCTTGCAATGTGATCTTTTAAATTCCAAATTATGAAAACGTTTTCACAAATACATTTTTTCTTCTTTTTGCAATGTAAACTTAAGCTTCAGAGTATACTTATACCAAATTCTTAAAACAACATCACTTTCGGTGTTAGAATTTCCAAATGCACAGAAAGGAAACATTGTCAGAGAGTTCAAAAATGGCTAAGGCTTATTTTGGCTATTTTAAAAGATTAATACATGTGAGATGGTTGTGGAGTAGGAGAATGAGTTCTTGGCTTGGAATTCTTCCATGTTTGGTGTAAGATTTAAATTAGACAATGGTTGTGGACTGGCCAGCACAAGACCTGGAATATTAGATATTCAATACTGTTAATTGTGTCTGAACTTGAATGGTGCTAGGCCCCAATACCATGAATGTAATTGACTATTATCATAAAATAAGTCTAAATCATTAGAGTTAAAGCAAAGATGAAAGGTATATTCCACCTAGTTTAATAATTAATTGTCATAAATATATTTTCTTTTGATGGAAATATTTTCACCAGCTCACTTAGAAAATATAGGGGCTACCGTGATATAGATTTTCAAATGTGGGTTTTGAAATTGAAAAAGGAGAGGGAGGAAGAGGAGGAGGAAGGGGGGGAGGAAAAAAAGAGAAATAGGAGGAGAGAAGAATAATTAACTATGTATTATGCTAAGCACTTGAAGTGGGAAGCATTGTAGTATAGTGGTTAAAAAAAAAAAAAAAACTGTGAGTGAGACTGCCTAGGTTCAAACCCTACACTAATATGTAAGAGCTGTGTGATCTCAAGCAAGTGATTTAATGCCTCCAAGCCACAATTTCCTCTTTGAAATGGAGATGAAATAGTACCTACCTCCTAGGGTTGTTGTGAGGATTAAATGCAATAACTCTAATGCATTTAAACAGCACCTGTCTCTTTGTAAGTAATAAAGACTGGCTATTATTACACATTACCTCCAGTGCTTATAACAACCTTTAAAGGTGGGCACATTTTCCCCACTTTTCCAAAGATAAGCACATTTCTTAATGGCAAAGATGAGAAAGCTTAGGCTGAATTCACATATGAAGGGATGAAGGTAGACTCTTAACTTACACCATATACAAAAATTAACTTAAAATGGATTAAAGACCTAAATGTAATAACTAAAGCAATAAAAGTCCTAGAAGAAAACCTAGGGGAAAAGCTTCATGACATTGGATTTGGTAATGATTTCTTGGATATGATATCAAAAGTACAAGCAACAAAAGTGAAAGTGACAAATGTACTACATCAATCTCAAAAACTTCCGTGCATCAAAGGAAATCATTAACAAAGTAAAAGTCAACCTATGGAATGGAAGAGAATATTTGTAAGTCATATATTTGATAAAGGATCAATACCTAGGATATAAATAGCATCTAAAACTCCACAACAACAGTGTAACTCAATTAAAAAAATGGGCAAAGGACTTGAATTGAAATTTCTCAAAAGAAGATATACAAATGGCCAACAAGCACATGTAAAGATGATCAACATCACTATTCATTAGAGAAATGCAAATAAAAAGCACAATGAGATATCAGCTCCCACTCATGAAGATGGCCATTATATTAAAAAAAAACAAAATAATAAGTGTTAGAATATGAGTAAATTAGAACCCTTGTGCACTGTTGTTGGAAATCTAAAATGGGGTAACCACTATGGAAAAAGAGTATGGAGTTCTAAAAACAATTAAACATAGAATTACCACATGGTCCAGCAATCCACTTGTGGGTATACACTTCAGAGAATTGAAAGCAGACTCTCCAAAAGATATTGGCACACCCATGTTCATTGCAGCATGATCCACAATAATCAAGAGATGGAAGCCCCCCCATATGCCAATGGACAAATGAATGGATAAAGAAAATGTAGTATAGAAATGCAATGGAATATTAGCCATCCTTAAAAAGGAAAGAAATCCTATCACATGCTACAACATGAATGAACTCTGAGGATATTACATTGAGTGAAATAAGCCAGTCATAAAGCAACAATACTACATGGTCCCACTTCTATGTGTTATCTAATGTTGTCAAATTCATAGAAACAGAAAGAAGAAAAGTGGTTGCCTGGAGCTGAGGGAGGGGGAAATGGAGAGTTTTTGTTTAATGGGTACAGAGTTTCAGTTTTGCATGATCAAAAACTTCTAGAGATCTGTTATACAACAATATGAATACAGTTAACATTGCTGAACTGCACACTTAGAAATGGCTAAGAGAGTAAATTTTATGTTATGTGGGGTTTTGTCTTGCCACAATTACAAGTAATTAATAAAGTAATAAACACTTAAAAAATTATATAAATGAAAGTATGGAGTATTAAATAAAAATTTGAGTAAAAAGGGCATAGTTGAATATAGGTCATTGAAAGAAAGTCTACAAAGTATTTTCAAAATTAATATAGAAAAAATGTGTTTTACTCAAATTCCATCCCACTTGGCATTCTTCAAACAATTCTATTGCATAGTTAAATGCTCAGCATGGAATGGGCATTTAATACTTGTTGAGTAGATGAATCTTTAGTATATATGTTTTTAAATGATGTTTTCCAATGATTGCAAATTCATATAAAACTCTTTTATAAAAACATCTACTTTATTAGCATTTTCCCCAAATCCTGAAGAGGTTATTAGCTCTTTGAATAATAATTTTTAGGATTCAGTTGAGTAAAACTCTTTGGGAAAAAGCAATTATGAACATGATGAATTAATTCAAGTGGGGGAAATCTACACGTTGTACCACTTGGAAAAATGAAATCACATGGTGTTCTGTGTGATGCTTTGCAAAAGGCTTTTTATTCACCTTGGGATGAGAGAGATAAATAAGTAGAAAGGAGCAATCAAATATGGGAAGAGAGAAGGAAGAAAAAGATGAAAGAAAAAAAGAGATGTATGGATAAAGGGAATCATACTCAAAGAGAAGGAAAATTATTATGTTTAAGTTAAAGAGAAAAATCTAGGAGTTGGAGAGCCAATGGAGAGAAAAATTACATTATTTAAAAGTAAACTTCATTGGACTGAACTAAAAACAGAAAATTAGCACATTTAGAGAGCATGTGGTGCTGCTTCTAATAATAATATAGAATTATTAGGAATGAATTAGAATCATATCTGCGAGTGGCCTTCACAAATAGAGAGATGAAGAAACTTGACCTGGGTTCAGAGAAATGAATGTAATAAAAGTAATTTCAGTTAGCAAAGTGTGGTTTTTAAACACAAAAATAGAGAAATTAAGAATAAGAGATAATATATATTTTCTGATAGTTATGTATATGGTTAAAATTGTTTCAAAAAGTATCTATGAACATTTTGAAAGACACGTAGAGGATGCGTGTGGTCCATGCCTCCTAAGAAGCTCACAACTTCTCAGAAGAGGAAGTCATAAATCTGGGTTAGTATCTCAGGCAAAGCAGGGAGCAGGTCTCAACGACAGAATGACTAAGGTGGAAGATACAGGAGTGGAGGGTGACTGAAGTTTTCATCTTAGAGATGCAGGCTAGCATGCATTCTCTGTCTCAGACAGGCAAACAGACTTTAATAAGGCTCAGGTTGCACTTTTTCATAGTCTTTGAGGTGTGAGTTGTGCCTGCGGACTTTCACACTTTCTGTCCAGGAACCTTCTGGGAAGCTGAGGCATATACTTGCTCTCTGAATTCTGAGCTGTGGTCCATTTTTTAAGCTAGGAAAGTCCAAGGTAAGACAGGGATATTCTAGGGGAAAATAAAATTCCTTTGGATGGTGAACACAACTTCAGAGGCAGTATAGTTTCATCTATAGTGAAATAAAGATTGATTGGAGAAAAATAGGGAGAAAAAGATAAATTCTGAGGTGAAGAGCAGGAGAATAGGTGGTATTTTCAGAAATATTTTACCAAAACCTTTAAATATTTATTAAAAATAAATGCCTGAATTATATGGTTTTGATCACCTGCAGAACTGTCAAATTTATCCTTCCATTGAAAATATCTAAAACACATTCTCATTCACTCTCCCTTCTGCGCTCACTCTCTCTTTCTCTCTCTCTTGTTCTGAGTAAAACATTTGCATTTGCTTGTCAGAGCTAATTTTCTTAAGTCATGGAAAGCAGCACGGCTTGCTTAAGCAGCCACCTGGAACTTGGTGGTGGAACTTTCAGCCTGTGCTGCACCCCATGACACACTGGACATGGAACATCATCATTCTTTCTGTAGTTTGATAATAAAAAGTTTGTTGGATTATTTCGAGATTATCTCTCTCTGTGTATGTGTGTGTGTGTGTGTGTGCACGCGCATCTGTGTGTATACAATCCTCCAGGCAAAGAATTACTAGGCACAGATCAGCAGTCATTTTTTTCTTTTCTTTTTTCCTTTTTTCTTTCTATTTGACTTGTTACAGTTGGGGGTGATGTGTTAGAGTTGACCAGGGGAGCATAATACCTTCAAAGTGCAGGTCTCCAGAGGCTCAAGGGACAACATTTCCAAAGACTAACTTCTTTCACTGACTGAAATAAACTAAATTATAATTTGGGGCTTCTTGCTCATGTATAGGAACCAATCACTGAAGGCAAATCATTTTTGTAGTATTAACGAAAATCTGACTAGATCAAGGTGTAGTACAAAGCAAAGAGTAACAACATGTGCATCTACGTAAAAAATACATCATTAATCCCCATGATATATATAGTTAGGAAAGATTGCCAACATAGTCATTCATTTTACTCATTCCGCTAACATTTACAGAACCCCCGCTATGTTCCAAGCACAGTGCAAAGCACCAATTGAGAAAAACATGCCCTTATGGGGCTTAGCTTCTAGTAAGAAGAAACACACAATTAAAAAGAAAATGTAAATAATACATCTAGTAGTTATGCAGTAAAGGCTTTGGACCAAATTAAATCAAAGAAGAGCAATAGGCACGCTGGGATAGGGTGGTTGTCGTTTTAAAGGGGGTGTCCGGGAAAGCCTCCCTTGTGAAACAACATATGAAAAAAGAGCTGAAGGAGGCAAGGGGATGGGGGCAAGCCATGGGGATAGTTTAGAGTAGACCATGAGAAGAGCAAGTACAAAGGTCCTGGGGTAGATGTGTGCACAGCATGTTCAAGGCAAAGCCAGAAGGCACAGTGACTGAAGGGAACAGCAGTAGGTATGATCAGAGAGGTAATGTAGAACAAAGGGCACACATGCAACTTTGTAAATCCTAGTAAGAACTTTCACTTTTACCTTGAGAAAGACAGGGACTTCAGACTATGTCCACTGAGCTACGGATGGCACTGTTACTGTTTCTCTTCATTTCGTTGTGCTAACCACTAATGTTTGCCCATGCAATGAAGAGAATTTAAGGCATGTGCCTTGACATAACCTCTGCTTTTCACTTCTACTTATCTCTTCTGATCTTTATGAGCCACAATCAAATAATACATCGTCACTCTTTCACTGGTTTATCAAAACCCTGAGCCCCATGATGGATTCAATCCCAGGCTAATTCTCATACAAAATATACCTGCATATTGGGTAACCTTATTAGCAGCCTACAGTCTTGCTATGAATTACATTAGTGGGCAATTTATGTAATTTCCTTGTGCCTTAGTTTCCTAAAATCCAAAATGTGCATAAGAATAGTACCTACTTCATAAGCTTGTGTAGGGATGATGTGTTACTACATGCAGAGTGTCTAGAACAGTGTCTGCTGTGTAACAAGGGCTATATAAGTGTTAATGCCTTTGTTATGATTCCTGTTTTTATATAAACAATAGGGTAAAATATGAACAGGCTAAAACATGTCATAGTATGCACTTTATGTTGGAGGCATGATTATCAAACTCTTTGTAGATACAAATGAAGAGTGGTTAATATGTTATAAATAAAGTTACAAATGTTTGACCCTTTTCCTTTCTGTATGATTTTATGTTTGATTTTGGGTTGATGAAATGGATAAAGTAAATATAACAAGAATTTTTGAGAGTGGGATAGGGTTTAATATCAGTGGCAAGTTTTATGAACCAAGTTTTGTGTGGGGCAGAGATTTTTATTCCTTATTCCCTATTTAATCATCTTAGGTGATACCCTTATTTTTTATTTGGAACAAACTTAATAACTGTTTTTAATCATCATAGAACAACACTATATTCTGTAAATGACATATGAATTTTGGGGAGAAAGGAAACATTGAACAACTAGAATCCACTGGCATACAGGGAATAAATTGAAGTAACCAGATCCAATTACCTAGTCACTTAGTGTATTTGTAAAACTGGAATGTGGTGAAAACTCTACCGTTATTATCAATACTATGTGAAAAACCAAATGAGATATCTTTAACAGAATTATTGCCTTGTCTGATGGGCTTCATGTCCATGAGAATAGTATCCCAAAGTTAAAAGAGTACTACTGTAGTTACTGAGAGATGAAAGTCCAGATAGTTCTATCAGCAAAACTGTTATCTTCAGCGTTATGGCTTTTTCCTAGTAGCCGGTGCCAAGTGTTAATAAGTCCCTCCCTACCAAGATTTTTTTTTAAAGATTCAATAAAGTTGAGGCATCCAAAACCGTAATCAGTTGATGCTCATTCTCAATTATTTGAGGAACATAAACAGTTTTCCCGAAACAACAAAAGTTTAAGTAGAGTATGATTTCAACAACCTGAGCTATGAAGGTAACAGTTTTTAGTTCTTTTGAATGTTCTTTCTATTGCTCTCCAAATCCATTTGTACCAACAGCGGCAACTTTCTTTCTTTCCCCATATTATCGAACATTTAGCATTGCAGCATTATTAATCACACTTTGTACTTGGGTGACCTCAGTTTGAAAAGGCATTGTTTAGATTTCTATATAAACAGTCATTAATCCTTTAAAAATACTTCAGGAGATTATGTGCTTTGTAATCATTTTATCCAAATTATTCAGCTTCTAGAATTATCATATGCTTTCCACTTTTCATAGGATCTGTGCTCATTAATGTTTTTTTCTAGATATGAAAACTAATGATCATTTTGATACAGTCAAACTTAAAATTGTTTAAAGAACCTGGTCTTCTGGCCTACCTAATAGTCATCTTTTGCTCTTTCACCTCTTTGCTGAGAGGTCATTTTTTCCAGGAGGCCTTCTCTAACACGGGGGTTAGCTCTTCCTACTAGGTACCCCCACTACTCTCTATGAGTTACGTGCCATAGTACCCACACATACGATATCACTAGCTTATGTAATTATATTTTTCACAATGACACTGTAAGATCTAAGGATGTAATTTGTTTTATTCATATTGCTTTTTCAATCCCTAGCAAGGTGCTCATAGTAGACAGTATGTTTTTGTTTCTGAAAAATGAATCCTGAACTCCAGCTCTGGAGTTCTGAGTACAATCCAGTCTCTATTATGAACTAATTATGTGATCTTAGGCAAATTCATTAAGCTTTTTAGTTATCAGTATCTTTCTTTACTAAAAATAATAATGCTAACATTTTTGGAGCAATCTTCATGTACCAAGTGCTGTTCTGAGCAATGTACTAACTCATTAAATCTTATGAAAATCCTATGGACTAGATCATTATTTATCCCTAATTTATAGTTGACAGAATTAAGGCCCAAAAGGATAAAATAACTTGTGTATTGGTAAAGTTAGTAAGGGGCAGAACTGGGTATTTGAATCCAGGCATTCAGGCTCAAAAACTATGTGGCCAACCTAGAGACTTAAATGATTTTTCAGTTCTGTTTCAAAATCAATATTGAATAATAGTAAATCTTTTAAGAAAGAGTTTTCAGCTGATTGAATCTGGCTATGAAACCTAACTAGATCTTTCATTTCTTTTATAGCTATTAGCTCACAAGCTTGCTGAGTTTTAACATTCTCCTTTGGAAAATAGTCATAATAACATTTATCTTGCTGTGTTTATCTATTAATTAAATAAAGTAGTGCCCATTGTGTACCAGCATTTAATAAATGACACTATTTTAATGTTGGAGAAATAAAAATAATATGCTCATGTGATTTGATTGAGATAAAAGAATGAATAGCCTCAAAATATATTTTTCTGAAATGCCATATAATTGGGAGGCTAGCAAGTACTTATTTTTCTACCAGAATTATTCAAGTAAAAGATTTACAGATGCTAAGTTATTTGGGAAATTACAAGTTTTCCAATTGCTTTGGGGTAACACTTCACCCAAGCCCATAGCAAAGTCTTGATTAAAACACAGACAGTGCTAACAGCAAGACAAAGGGAAAAAAATCCTGTTTTATTTAATTAAGCAGGTCATAATGTCCCTAGTTTTCAGATGAGGAACCAGAGGCCTGTGTATTCCTGGTCAAACTGGGAGTCAGCGAAAGATCCAGCACTGGAAGATGGATCTGTCTGAATCAAAGGCTCCGTGCTCTTAATTGCTACATTATATGCTATTTGAAAACATGGTTTTAGATCATATATACATTTTTCCACCAAACTCAAATGGCTTGACCTAGCTTCTGTTCAGGGTACTCCAAGGAAGCTCATTAATTCACTCCACACATTATTGATGATGTGCACAGTTGAGAGGTCTATGTTGTGCAGACATCACAATCTCTGGAATAAAACATATCAAGGAAAATTACTTTGTTTCACTTACTTTCTAAGAAGAGAGATTTACTACTAATGTTTTAATTTGATAGCATTAGAGTTTAGCTACTCTTTTTTTCCCCTCTAACTTAGCGGACCTGAATAAACTTTGTTTCCAGATGTACTAGTCTAAGCAGGTCAGGAGGCAGAATCCTCTCAAAGAGAGGTGGGGGAAATGCTTGTTAAATGGGCATTCAGCCAATCTTGAGGAATGAACACAGCATTTTCAGACTCTTCAGAATATTAAGAACAGTTCATAAGTAAAAGAAAATAGGAAATAAGGACCGGAGGTTGGGAAGCCTGGAGTCAGTTCAGACTGTCTGGATCACTTATGTTGTGGTGGTGATTTGAGCTGACAAAATGTTATTGGAGGGATCACTCTCCTCAACTCTGTTTGCTTTGGGAAGTCAGGCAGAGATTTATTATGGCTGAAAGCCTTTACAGCTGTCGGATGTAGTCCTAGGTTAAGAGAGTTGAAAATATCAGCTGAAATTAATAGCATGAGTTGTGATTTTGGATATTTGCAACAGTTGCAATGGAAAAAAAAAGCCACAGACTGAAGTTTTGTTCTACATCTATGAGTTGTTTAAAAAACAAAAAGGGGCAATCTAGTATCCACTGAATAAAATTGAGATATCTTAAAGGCTTATACAAGGGACTGGCAATTAATGGGATGGCATTTCGATGTAAGTAAAGATGTTAGAACTGATATGTAGGATGATAAAAGAGAGGAAACCTTGGAAGTGGTATCTTTCCAAAGAATATTCATCTTGTAAAGTAACAATCACTCCAATTCATGGATGTCTGTAAAGATACTATGGAAAACATATTTGGAAGATGAAGATAGATAGATATATATGTACATAGATTACATAGATATATATGTATTTTGAACTATTAATCATTATTTTTGTATTTATATCTCTACTTAGCAATCACTATAATTATATTGTCCATCTATTTATCTTTGAAAATGTAAGTTCTATCACATGCTAAGGGAAATACTTCAAGTTTTGCTTCCATTTCTAGGTCCATAGACATAGCCCAGAACTATACATATTTTAAAGAGTTAAACAGACTTCTGTGATACAGAAATACTCATAGCTAATGTTTATTATGAAACTTTCAGCATAGGAATATACAGTTGTTTCTGAACTTACTTGGCTATAGAATCCCTTTCTCAGGAATAATCTTATGGGTCATTTCCCTCTGCACACACTGTGGGAAATATTTTTTTTTCTGAGTGGAATGTATATGTTGAGAAGTTCTGCCATAACTTGTCTTAGATAACTATACTTACTGGGTACCTAACTGAAAATATGAATACCCAAACATACTAGGGATTCAGTATATTGCTGAATGAATCAATGCGTGTGATAAACATTATGCCTATGCTTTTATCATCTCAAGAGATATCCAGCCTGTTCTTGATTAAGAGATATATCTGTCTAAATTTAAACAAATGCTAACACATCTTGTGGGCTCTGGTATGCTAATTCTAATATTGACATGCTGATGCTGTGACTGAGACCACTACCTTGTTGCTGTAGCCTGAAGTGTTATCTAACTGATTACCAGGAAAATGCATTAAAAATGGGCATGTGTACGTGTAGGTGGAACATGGATATATTGACTAGATCAACATCTGATTTCATCTAGTCAGTTATATTTCTATCAAAATACTATAGTCATAGGTTAATGAAACAGTTTCCTAGCTATCTAATATGCCTAAATCTCACATTTATTAATACATGGGCTACGCTGGCTGTTTTAGTCTTTCATAGCTTTAATTTGGTTCAGAAATAGGTTAGTAAAGTAATGAATGGCAGAAAGCACATATGAAAATTCCACCTAAAGAAGCTACATCTTTACCATGAGTAATTATTTGTATATTCTAGTCCTTTTTAATCATGGAAGTCCCTCATGACACTCTGCCTCCGTTGCTTCAAATACCCTGTGGCTTTTGAGTAGTCTTAGGAGGAGACCACTCTTTTTATGTTTTTTTCCCCCATCTCTCTAGTCTCATCTCAACAACGCTCTCAGTCTTTACATTTTATCCAGTGTATCCTTTTTTTTGTTTTACTTTCTTGAACACTCCATGCCATTTGCCCTTCTGTTACTTGTGACCAAAATGCCCTCATTCACCCCAAACAAAGGCTTCCCCCATCTCACCACTAAGCCTCATGCTCTGTTCTAGACCAGGTCTCTTTGTTCTTTCTTTGCAAAAAGACTACACTGGTTATTTTCAGAGCACTGATCTGGGGTCCTAATTATACATCCCTTAGTGTTAGTATCTGATGAGTTCCCCACTAGGCTTTAAGCTCCTTAAGAACAGAGCCGTATCTGTTGCTTCCCTTATAGAGCCCTTAGAAAGTGGCAACTTCTCATTGCTTGAATAAATGTTACCAGTTGTTTCTTTTAACCAGACATATTTTCTGCTTTCTCTCTAAGTATCCTGTTGAAAAGATGATACCAAGTGATAAGTGAAAGGACAGGGCACTTGACTGAAAGATAAAAGTAGACTGAGATTCCACCTCCACCTCAGCATGTGGCCAAGGAGCCAGTTTTTGAGTCATACCTGTTGCCCAGATGACAGCCTGTCAATCACTAGACATGCAAATGAGATTACCCCAGGTAAATAGTACCCTCTCTGTAACAAGGCTTTGTCATGATGATGATATCAGGGAAGGTTGTGTGGTGTGTTCTATTTGCTGTTCCATACATTGTTTATACAAAGGTCTCTGGATTCTTAAGCCCAGTTAGTAGAAGTGAGCCACATAGACTATGGTTATGGAAAACGTGAAATTTATTATAATTCATGGAAGCTGAGTATAAGTTCATATGCATTTTCTTTGAAGATGTAAGTAATCCAGCAATGGTTTCTTAGGTATGACATCAAAAGCACAAACAGCCAAAGGGAAAAAATAGATAAATCAAACTTCATCAAAATTACAAACTTTGGTGTGTGTGTACACACATATCTGCCAATTCAACAATCTAAAGTTTAAAAAACATTTGTAAAATGTAGTCCCTGTTGCACACTAAACACTAATCTAGCACCAGAGACATGAAGATGAATTTGACACATTTAAGGATTTAATTATATTATGATGAGTTGAAATGCATTCAAGATGATACGATCATGAACTACTTAGGTAGCACCTTCCCACATTGTGTTCTAGTACAAGTTAGATGCATATTAGGATATCGGTAAATATTTGGTTGATTCATGGTTGTTGCTTTAGGCAAACCTTGTTTTCCTAAAGACCTTGAGAGATACTCTATGACTAATATGTCTTGATTTCACAGAATTTCTATAATAGTTATCTACAGTCCCCATTTTCTTCCAAAGATATTATTAATAAATCTGGTTTGAGTGGGAATTTTTTGATAAAGACAGATCTATCACAGCCTATAAAAATAACTCAAGTTATATCAAATTATGGTGCCACAGTTACTGTGGGAAGTACTGGCTCCCTAAGAAAGCATGATCTTAAAACAATTTTTAAACAATTTGTTGCTTAGTTGATTGCTTTATGAGGAACAATTTGAGATTTATCATGCTTAATTTCCCCTCAGGGAAACATTTACTATTTTCAACATGATATACACAGGAAACCTCCCCACACACATCTCACTAAGACAAAATGCATCCTTTGAGATTGTAGATTTGGAGCAAACTATGACTGATGTGTTTTATGAAAATAGCCTATTATTAATAGATGGATGGATTTATTGCAAGCTCCTCCAACTTCCTACATGTGGCCCATCATTCCAAGATAAGGTCACTTATCAATTATCAGCCCTGATAATAATAATCTGTATGTACTTGCCACTTTACAGATCACAGACATTTTCATATAATGTCTATCATTTCATGTAATATTTGAGTATTCTGTATAGAATATAAATAATCAGAAATAATTTACACTTTTTGGGGGAGCTGTTTTGGGGATAGGAACAGCAGTTTTGTGGGCCTACTATGTAGCTAGTGAAGTCAGTACTTTCCCACCTTGTCTCTTGCTAAGAGCGTAGGTTTTAGAACCAGGCAGCCTGATTTCTATCCTGGTTCTGCCACTTACAAACAGTGTTACCTTGGGCAAGGTACTGAATCTCTCTTGCCTCAATTTCCTCAACTATGAAATGGAGATATCTGTACTTACTGCATAGGATTTTTGTTAAGATTGTAGGAATTAATACATGCGAAGTATATAGAAAAGTGCTATCACAGAGTAAAAGATAAATGTTAACTGATTATTCCTCAGTTAAAGATTATTCTTCCTTATTTGTATTTATTATATATAAATGATTTCTGATTATTACCATGTCATGGTAATTATCATCTTCATTTTACAGATGAGGAAAATAAGTTGATACGGCAGGTTATTAGGGGTGGCCTTCAGATATAAATCCAAGTATTCTAACTTCATCTCAAGTAGTGGTGGTTTTTCTTTTTAATGAGATTACAGGTATTTTCTATTATTGTTGCTGCTATTTATACCATGACCCTCCCCAAAAAAAGGAAAAAAAAGGAAAAAACACAAATAACTTAAGAATACGTGTTGGCTTGTTTTCTATTCTTAAGTTTTCTGTTGTATTTTCTATATTTTTTTGGTTTGATTTTCCCTTTGGGTGACTTTTCTTTGGGACATATATTTTACTTACATTCTGCTTCTCTTTTCTTCTGTTTTACCACAGCTGAGCAAAATGTCGGTTATAGAGTGGATGCTGAATGAGTGCAGTCATTTTAGATTTTTGATCTAAAATTTTAATCACTTTACGCTTCTTTTTGTAAAAATGATTCTTTTTTTGTGCCAGTAGTAAAACCCCCACATGGCCCATTTATTTAGTTCAATTGATTCAACCATGCTGTGAGTAACAAATGGAGCACCCATAGACAGGGGGAAAGGATGTTGACTGAAAAATGTTGTCAAAAGAGAGAGATAGTTGAAATTTGTTCCATTTCAATTCGGGCAGCATTTTATTCTAGGCAAAGCGATGCTCAGCTGTTCCTTACCTTCTTCTCAAAGCTATTTTTTTTATCCTTAATGAACATGTGTGATTGTATTTTCAGATCTTTGTAAGTTGGAGCATATGTCCATAGAGTTAAAGCATAATAAATGTTTTAGTATCTTAATATATCTACATGACCTCAACTATATTTTGGTCATTTATTTGAAGAGAGAGCTTATTCATGTGAAATGTTTTCCGCCTAGAAATACCAGTTTATCTCTTTATTTTAAATCATTTTCATGGTTTTTCAAGTAGGAAAAAAGGCTACTGTGGGGATGTGAACTTTTGGAGAATCCAAATAAGAGTAAACAAATGTGTAATGAGCCATCCTCAATGCAGCATAGGTCAAGATGCTCCTTCCAAGGGTCGGTGTGTAATTTTATAACATAAACCAAGATCGTTGTATACTTTATTGTATTTGAAAATTGGGGGAATTAGTAATACTCTTAAGGTGAGTTTTACTCCATGTTACAAAACAAAGCTCTTTATTTGCCTTTAAAGGTGAAAAACGAACAGAGGGAATCAGAAAGGTATGAACATGCTATTATACAGAGACAGGGCAAGAAGGATCACTTTACATTCCTCTTGTCTGAAATTATCTATTTCCATTCTATAGCATCTTTGTTTGTCATTCCCCTGGTTATATGCTTACACATAGGCTGGCTTTGTTTCCCTACCCAAAACTCTTATCATGTTACCTTTAAAATTTGGCGTACGGCAACAGAAGGGTCAACAGTGCCACCTTCCTCATGGTTTATATGACTTCATTAGTGAAATAGAACTGTGGGAACCAATTTTCTAGGCAACCCTGAAGTCGTTATGGGCAATAAGACTTTCATATTTATCAAAATAAATAATTTTAATGGAATTTGACCATTTAAACAGCATTATAATTTCAAAGAATTTTAATAGGTTATTGTTAAGATACTTAGAACGTTGAGAAGTATATATTTTATAATGTATGTTTTATTTCATATGCAAAATATTCAGTGTTTCAAATTTAACTCCTCAAATCAGATTATTAGATTTTTAAATAGTTTTTAACACTCATGACATGATATTATTGAAAAAAATTGCAAGGACATTTCTGTTATATTTAAATAAAAGTAGATAGATAGAGAGTTAGATAAAATGGAGAGCTTTTATAGAGAAAATTTATTTTAACAGTTTAACATAGAGAATCTTTCAATTCTGAAATTCTATACTTTTATGGGTTTGGAGCTGGGTTATCACAAAAGAAAGTCACTCAAAGAAAATTAATCTGAGTCAAGTATTTCATTCATTTCAAATGTCTTAAAAATTTACAAGACTATTGTTGTTGCTGCTGTTTTTACACTTTAATGCCTGTATATAAAAGACATATCATCTTCAAATCCAGAAGACTGTGTGCACCACAGTCTGCTTCTTGGCAGGTGGATGCTATTGAAATCCAGAAATCAATCTATTTTTGTTTATTGCTTGTATCCAAAAACGAAGCATATAATCAACAATATTTCAGTTTTAATAGGACATCATATGATTCATGCAGCAGACACCCCCTCTCCTTTTATAGGAAGGGTTGCGAGAAAATAGCTTGTTCTCTGCCAGATGGTGGGAGCCCAGAAATGAGAAATTGGAGCTGAGAGGACAGATGAGGTCAGCTGGGCCACCTCCCCTGCCAGAGCTGCCTCCCAGGGCTTCTGAGGGCCCCATCCACCCTGTGTTCAGTGGGCATAGTTACCTAGCCAACAGGCTCTTTGTGGCCTTTTAGGTTCCAACAGATACAGTCACCAATGATTTTGTCTTTGCTTCTCATCACATTGCAAGGCTGCACCTTGTTTGTAACTCCATGATGTTATCTTTGTTATTTTCTCTCACCGTATTCTACTCAACCTCACCTCCCTCTGGTCTTGTCATGTTCCTCCATGCTATTTGTTTAATAAGAGAGTATTATAATACCATGACAGGGACTTTAGAGGTCATTGTGTAGCAAACAGAACTCAATATGTGAAAGATTATAATTTTTTATAATGGCAAATTTAATCATAATGGGCATGTTGTCATATAAACTCAGCCATGTGTTAGTGACTAGCTCAACTTTATCTACTTTTACACATAATAGATGGTTTGGTCATACAGTGAATTTGGAGTTAAAAATAACATTTAACTATCATTGTGAAGACACCTACTTCCTTACATCTGGATTTGAGAATTGCTGTTGATAAGACTGAAGCTATTCTGATTTCCATTTTGGGGTATGTGGCTTTTTTTTTTTTTAATTTTGAAACTTTTTGAATTTTCTATTTACGCCTGGTGTTTTGAAATTCCCCAAAGTGTGTTTTGGTGTGAGTCCCCCTTCTTTCCTACTTCGTGTTGGGGAATACTTGGTGGTGTTTTAATGCTGTAAATTCATGTCTTTATTCTGAGAAACATTATTGTATTTTTTATGTTATTCTAACCTCCACTTTGTCTGCTATCTCTGCCTAGAATTTCCATTAGTCATTTCATTCTATTAGTTTATTAGAATATTTTTAGTTAGATATCTTGCATTCTGGACTGATCAGTTTTCTTATTTTTTTTATCTCCTCTCATTTCCCATTAATTTTTTGTTGTTTATTCTTCTTTCTTGCAGAAGTACTAACCTCTTATTTTCTAACTCTTCTATTCATCGTTAGCTTTCTGCTACGTATTTTTTTATTTCCACACACTCTTTCTTGGTCTTTGAATGTTCCTTCCTTTTTAGTTTTGCGGAATCCTGTTCCTTTCTCATGGTTACATTTTTTTTTTTTTAATGTCTCTGAGGATGCCATAGTTTCTGAGAAGTTTTCTTCTGTCTCCCCCCTGCTTTCTTTGAGCTTTGTTCTGTTTATTTGGTCTTCTGCCTTTCATGCTGGAGGATTTCTGCTCATTGAAAGTTCTGCACGTGAGAATGGAGTTTGCCCAATGCTGATGGGTTGTTTCCTTGGGGAGTGCTTCCAGTACCAAAATATCATTTTCTGAGATTTTTTTTTTTTTTTAAGATGGTCTCACCGTGTTGCCCAGGCTAGAGTGGCATCATCACAGCTCACTGCAACCTCAAACACCTGGCCTCAAGCAATACTCCCTCCCACCTGGTCCTCCCAGAGTGCTAGGATTATACGCATGAGCCACTGTGCCTGGCCAGATCTTTTCTTTTAAAGCTTTATGCTTAATATAACCAGATCCCTGATTCTTTCAACATTTATGTTTTTTTGTAATACTTCATTTTAGAAAGCTCTGATAATATTTCCCTATGGCATAATATTTTGTTGATTTACGTTGCCAGAATTATATTTGTATGTGAGTAAATATCAATACACAGCATTACCTCTATTTATAAAGTGAGGGACTGAATCCTGCTGTAAGTGCCCTGTTATAGGGATTTCTAACTATCACAGCATCCTTGCACATATGAGCTAAGGAGAGCTTCTGAAGCTTCTATTTGCCTATGTTAGATATGTATGAACAATTGTTTTATATATAGAAAAAGTATCTTTTTATACATATTTTATATATTAGATTCAGGAATTTCAACTGCTCAGTTTTACTGTTTGGTAGAAATATTTGAACATTAATGAATAATTAATAGGTAATATTGAATAAATTCCTAAACATCATTTTTAATGGAAGAAATAAATGTTTATTTAAAGACTTTCATGAGTCACATACATATTCTGTTATTTTTGCTCCCCTTTGAATTATTCCAACATCAGTCATATTCTAGGCTATAGGTTGTTTTCCAATTCCCTTTTTAAAGTAATGGATCATGTAATTTATTTTAGCTCAGAACTGTTGACTTGCTGGAATGTGTAGCTATTTTCAGTTATTCAGGCCTGTGTCAGTCATATATTATGCCAATCTTAGTCTGCTAGATAAGGATTTAAGATTTAACGTGCATAGAGCATGTTTCCAACATCACACAAATAATCCAAAGAAATATCTCAGTGGAGAAGATTTCATTATAACTTTTTTCTGGGTGAAAATATCAAAGAGAAGCTTAAATGCATGAATTGCCCTAAGCAAAAGAGAAATATATTATAAAATAGTCCTGTTCTTTCTCAAACCTTCTTCCAGACATCTTTCCTCTGTACTTCCTCTTCCTAAGAATTTGAAGCCCAAGTCACAGCCAAAAATGATTTTCTGATTTCATGTCAGAAAGCATATCACCTGCATGGCAAAGCTCATAAAAAGACAGACAAGTTTTGCTTCATTTGTTTGGTCAACAGTATCACCTGGAATTTTTCCTTAAGGTCCTTGAAGATCTCAGGAAACATAGCATTTGGCTGATGCCACTAGTTAAAACAAAGAAAATTGGGTATGAAGCCATGCATTTGTTTCTGAGGGAAAGTAAGATTCCATTTGGTTCTTAGAGTTGTGCTAATGCTATATCCATTCCACTTGATTTAATTGGCCCTGAAAGATTTATCTTTTTTTTTTTTTTTTGAGACAGAGTCTCACTCTGTTGCCCAGGTAGAATGAGTGCCGTGGCATCAGCCTAGCTCACAGCAACCTCAAACTCCTGGGCTTAAGTGATCCTCCTGCCTCAGCCTCCTGGGTAGCTGGGACTACAGGCACGTGCCACCATGCCCGGCTAATTTTTTTCTATATATATTTTTAGCTGTCCGTATAATTTCTTTCTATTTTTAGTAGAGATGGGGTCTCGCTCTTGCTCAGGCTGGTCTTGAACTCCTGAGCTCCAACGATCCGCCCGCCTCGGCCTCCCAGAGTGCTAGGATTACAGGCGTGAGCCACGGCGCCTGGCCTATCTTTTTTGAATTTTCAAATCTAATGACAGAGTTAGCTGCTTCAATCTGAAGTTATTAATGTAAATATTAGATTAATTGAATCTCCAGCTCTTTTAATTTAGTTTCTTTTACCTAGACATAAATTGAAACTATACGATATGGCCCAAGACAAGATTATTTATGATTTGAAACTGAGGAATAAATAGTATTATAGACAAAGACATTTTTTTAAGGTGGAGGAATCTTTAGATCCTTTAGTAGGCTTCTCAGTTAACACATGAGTAAACTGAGGCATGAGAAAATTAAATCAGTACTCCAGAAGCGCAGATTTAGTGAGAAGTCATGGGGCTAGATTCAAAGGCCCTGAAATCCCAGTTTAACACCCTAGCAAGCACAATTTACTCTAATTTTAGTTCTTTCTTTATGTGTAGGGAGAAACCTTGCTAAAATATTCTCATAAATACCATAGGACTTCTGTATTCATCAGTCCCAATGCAGATATTGCCAAAACTATGATACAGAGAAAACAGACCCTTTGATCTTCAAAACAGTGTGTTTTCTTAAGACTTTTAAGACCACTGAAACCAACCAAGTAGTTGTAACAGCAATAAAATAATTAACTAAAGTAACTCCTGCTAAATAACTCCCTTTATAATTCCAAAAATGTGATCCTTTTCTGACATAATGACTGTTCTAACAGAAAGATCTTGAATATTTAAACCATTTGGACTGTAAAATTCATATTTTATGTTTGAGTGTAAATTCATATTTGTAGATTATTTTGAATTGTTACATTTGATTCCCATCAAAATGCGATGAAGTAGATGAGATCAGCATTTTTTCCCTTCTATTATAAAATGAGGAGCCCTGAATTCAAAATAGCTGAAAGATTTTGGATGAAGAACTGTATATAAATAAAATAGGCAGCATTGAAATGCTTTAACATTTTTATGTTCTGAAACTGTTACACAATTTTTCGTATACATTTGAATATGATCAGTAGCCACGTTTAGTTAATCCACAATAAGATGACAGCTGAAAATATGGAAGTTAGCACCAATGAAAATTGAACTATACCATTGTTTTTTAGTTACTAATTGACGTTAATTGCTATTAGAGTAATTAGCTATTACTTAAGTTAATCTTAGTTTTAAGCACTTCTGAAATGTCTGCTGGGTGCAACATTTAGTGAACATGATATTTTAATTTTGTCCATTTATGAATTAAGGTTCCGAGTCACACCAGGGCCATGGAAGCATCCAAAGATAAAGCCATATATAAGTCCATTGTCATGGCCGGCAGATATTCATGTATCTGCTGCTTTGTTTGGCTTCACCTATTTGAAATCGAATTAAATCTGCAAATTCGAATACAGGGTGAGACTTTTGCAAAGATAGCATGTTTGTCTTTATGTTTTAAATTTGTTATAACAAATTAAAAATCAATTTATGCTTTACGACAAATTATTCAGATGATAAAAAGAAAAGAATGTTTGGAGATTTTTTTCTTCAAGTGAATTTTAAACATATGCTTCTGATCAAAACAATTCTTAAATAAAACCGAACATTGGTATAAGGTCATTCTAGATGTTTAAATTTGAGATGGTGATTTTAGAAGCTGATTTTCTTACCAAACCTCATTGTTCTTAATGTCTATATTAGCCTTCTTATCCCAGCATTGAACCAATTTAGTTTAAATCCCTCCTATATTATAATTCTTGCCACCTGTAACTGTCTCTGTTGTGTGTATGCCAAGCCTTACCTTCTATTTTATTGAAATTTTTTTAATAATTACATTCATAGTTTCTAAGAATTAATTTTTTGAAATATGTATTTTAAGAAACAAAGCATGCATCCTTAAATTGAAGAAATTATACAAATATCATATTGAAATTAATTCATGAAAAACATGTCTTCCTTACTGACATTTCTTTGTGAGATTTTTTTTGCCTTCCTCAGAGTACAACTTGTGACACACAATTCAAAGACTAAAACAAGATGCCATTCTTCATTACTTCGGATTGACATCTTTATTATACTTAAAATTTATACTTTATTTCCTTGAATAACATGACTTTTATTTGTATTTTATATATATATACACACAGAGATATGTATCTAGTTTTATTTATATATGTAACCTACATCTATTTATATCTATCTACATATTTAAAATATATATTTTTAAAATACCCATCAGAATATATAAAATGAAACAAATGATAGCACCATCAAATAAAACAAAATCTTAATCCATTAGAATAAAGTTAAAAATAAGAAACCTATCTGCTAAGATATAAAATGCAAAAATAGGATTTGAGAAATGTGTATTATCTGATATTGAATCTTGATTATCCATAGATTTATAATGTCAGCTTTTAAAAATATAGCCACTGACTATCCATCATGTATCAGACACTATGTTAAGTATTTTTCCACTTTCTAACTCTTCCCCTAACAGCAATCCAGCTACCACTACATTTTACAGTTGAGGTAATGTAGCCGTAAGCTCTTTTAATTCCTGGGTTATGCTTCTACAGCTAGATGTTCTTACTGCCACATACTGCTGCCTATTAGAAAACATAAGAAACCCCTTACCTAAGTGAAACATAGCAAATAGCTGTAAATTACTAAATAATCTTAAATATTAGTAAGAACATCAGAAATATTTTAAAAGCTCCTTCACTTTATATCTTGGTATGTTTGTTACTTTCTTTAAAAATAATAAATTGGTACTATTTAAATATCTGAAATTCAAGTAATAACGTAGAGAATATCAGACCATATTTATAGAAAGTTAATGTCCCACTGAAGAAATCATGGACATATATCTTAAATATTTTCTTAAAATGACATATCAGAAAGACTAGAAACCCTGTATGAGTTGTGAATATTCAGGAACCGTAGGCATTGTTGATTTGTATGTATCATTACGGAGACTGGGGCAATGGTCTCAGGCTTTGTGTCTTTGAAAGGATAAGAGAAAAATTTATAACAGGTATTTATTTGATTTATGTAAGGAGAAAATGAATAAAAGAGGATAAGAATAATGTTGGGATCTGTATCTCTAATCATTTGAGTTTACATTTAGAAATATAACCCTCATCTACTATAATTGACTTTGTAAACATCATTAGAAATACAATTATTAATCCCTACTAAGCATCTGAGCATCTGCCATGCACTTTTGTCATGCTTAAGGAACAGTAAATAATATCAGTTTTTTAAAGATATATATTATATGTATGTGTATATAGAGAGAGAGGAGGGGGAAGAGAGAGAAAGAAAAAAATTGTGTTTTAAAGGATTCTACCTGAAATCCTGGAATCCTGCTGTAGAGTTCAGAGACAGACTTCAATAGATGGTTCTAAAGAGGCAGATTTCAATCAGTGCCTCAGAAAGCCTCATTGTTTCAACAAGGACACCATAGAGCAGGATGAATTCTTTGGAGAAAGTATAAAAAGCAGTATAGGTAATGAGGTAATAAATAACTTTTCTGTAAAAGCTTATTTCAACAACTATTTACAGTTAATAATCTAAAGACAAGTGTCTGTACTTTATAGCAGGTTCAGAAAAGCACCCAAGAATGTCAAATGGTATCAGCTTCTAAGACAAGTAGGCCACTGTTTTTTAAATCATAGCGAAATTAAAACATTGCATACTATGAGAATGTGTGTGTGTGTGTGTGTGTGTGTGTGTGTGTGTGTGTGTGTGTGTGTGCACGCGCGCATACAAGCTTATTTGCTTGGAAAGGATTTCTATGAGAAAGAACTTGTAGAAAAAAATCCACTAACAAGTTCCATACATGTTGGGAGACTTTTCTACCAGTTCTGAATGGAGAGGGTTAACAGGTGAAACAGTACCGAGGCCTTTTTAACCACACTGCCATTACAGAGTGTGACATAATGCCATTCTGCTCAGACTGGGTAAAGGGGTGGCTTAAAAAGGATGAACTCAAGCTTCAGCCAAAACTAAATTAATTAACTCCAGCTACTCTGAAATTCTGTTGTGAGGAAGCAACGGCTGAAGCCAGGTCTCAAAACTGTACAATGTCATGGAGGGAGAAGAGTGAAATGATTAATACATACCTTATTGTGATGGAGATTGGTCAAGCAGCAATGTCAGATAACTCTGGGCCAACTTTGATTCATAATTAACTGTAATTGCTTAAAAGCATCTCTGAATAGAAAACCCAATTCAGAAATAAATTCACAAACATTAAAATAGTTGCAAGAATTGCTTAAAATGGATAAGATGCTTGACATAATCAGGTACAGTATTCATTATAATGTACATTTTACAAAGCCTTATATTAATAGTTACTTTAATAGTTAATTTCTTCAAAATTTTTAAGGTATAAATAGACTATCTATGATAGAGAAAAAATAAACTTAGATTACCAAACTATTAACATTGTATACAGTTTAGATGCGATGGAAAAATAGGAGATTCAAATTCAACCTGTTGCATCATGAAAACATATTTTCTATTAAATACCTTGGGAGTGACTTTGGAGGTCTGTTAAAATCTTCTGTCAGGTACTAAAATACAGATGTTATATAGAAATTAATAAGAAAGTTTTATCCAGTGGAAAAGAAAAATTGCAAATGGAATGAACAAAATTATAATTTCTTTTTCGTTTGAGTCCCTAAGCATGATTTGGTCTTCTAATTCAGATTTCCTCACCATTGGTGTTCAATAAAATAGTGATTTCACTGATAGAACTTAATTTTTATTGCCATAAGCTGTCTGTAAATAGTTCTAGAATAAGCACATGAATATATTAGATAGGGAGAATTACAAAGACATGTTATCCAAATCTGTCTGACCTTTGGTTGATACCTGGAAGCTCTTTGTTTTCTCCAAAACTCAATTGGCCTTCCTCCCACATTGATATTATCACAGCAAAATAGCATATTTTCTACACATTTTATAAATCCCTTAATTTATCCTCAGCCTTTCATTAGCCTCTTTTGATGAGCTTCAAGCCCTGTTACGTGAACTTTTTTATCTTTCAAATTATCCTGAAGAAAAGAAGGCATCAAGCTGACAACCTAACCCCCATTCAAATCCTTATAATCAGAATGGGTTGATAATTCTGATTAAATGTTGATGCCTGATATAGCCAGATTTTGCTCATGTTCAGCCTTCTATAAATGATTGAAAATACTTGGAGGCGAGAGATACAAAGAAATGGTTTCACTGAAACTTCTATAAATTGAGCTATGTGTTTGGTAACTCTATAGCAAAGTATGTTATAAACAGACACAAATGCCCTCTTTCCACTAGGCCACAGTGTACATAGTGGGGTGCCCAATCTCGGTGCATAGGAGTGCTGGTGCAAACACCTAGCCAGAAATGTTGCAATGCCCCCAGTGTCAGGAGGTGACTGTTGTAGCTTTACGGGCATAGGGCATCAGGTGACGACTGCATTAAGGTGACTATGGTTGTCAAGGCAACAGTGGAATTCATGAGGATGCCTCAAGGTATTCTATGGGCAGCTGAGATCTCAGTATGCAAACTCATTAAAGAAAGTTGAAGCAGAGGGAAGTTGATCAGCCTACATACAAACATATATATACATGCCCATATGTATTACATAACTGTGACTGACCCATTACATTGGATAAATATTCATTCCTCCTTTCCTTCTCACTAGCAAACTACCTAGACAGTCTGTGCTCCATAAATATTGGTTGACTTGAAAGTGTACTCCAGACATTCATGTCCAAATAACTTTATCCTTTTCATTTTTTCAGAGCTTGACTTGCATCTTCATTAGGATGAGAAGATGTAAGATTATTTGTTGTAATTTAAAATTTATCCCCAGATGTTAAAAAAAAATAAATTATCCCATTTTTTTAAAAGTGAAATAACACAAACAAAATAGGGAGTTGTGTTATCAAAATGAGAAAAGAATTGTGCCATTGTCTTAAAGTGTGCTGCTTTGTCACAGGCACCCAGGGCTGGTCAGTAGCTGAGCTCCTTCTTGCTTCTGAAGCTCTCTGAGGAGTCAGGCTGCCATTAGACACCAAGGGCTGAACTCAGCTTAACAGAAAAGACAAGGTGGTGACCGGGGTTAGAGTTATCTCCTAAATTGGTGTAACTGAAACTCTCTGGTATTCCCAGAGTGTGTCTGCTGTCTGTCTTAATAGACTAAACATATGTGTCTTTTCAATCACTTAGGAAAAGATGTTATGAAATAACTATAGTCATAAATGGATCATAGATGGTTTTAACATAGTATCATCATCCATTCATAATTTGTAATTGGCTGTCAGATGCATCACAGTTAGCTAAGATACTTATTTTTAGTGCTATATTATCCAATCTAGGTCATAAAAGAAATCAGGGATATTTTCTGTTCAGTGCTACAAAACAAAATTATGGTCATCTATTTAGTTTTATAAGAAATAATAAATGTTTATCTTTATGATTTAAAGTTGTTGCTTGTGTTACATTCTTACTAACGAAGTGAAAAGAAAATGTTGTTTTCAGTGGAGTTGCATGTCATTTTCACTTTAAACTTATGTTAATATCTTTTCTATACAGTGTATTATTTTTACTAGACTGAAAATCATTTATTATGATCAGAGTCCCCTTTGGGTGTGGCGGGTGTGTATATGTGGATGTCTGGAAAATGTCACTACTGTCATTAGATGAGATACTCTCACATGAAACTGATCAATGTGAATTTTTTTAATGGATGCATTTGTTCTTTAGCTGATTAGATTGGTTCCTCTAATTTAGTGGTCTGTTTGGGCTAATATACAGTTATGTACTGCATAAGGAACTTTTGGTCACAACAGACCTCATATATGCGATGGTCCCATAAGATTATAATGGAGCTGAAAAATTTCTGTTGCCTAGCAATGGGACAATTGCCTACACTATTCAGTACAGTAACATGCTGTACAGGTTTGTAGCCTAGGAGCAATAGGCTATACCATACAGCCTAGGTGTGTAGTAGGCTATACCATATAAATTTGTGTAAGTGTACTCTATGTTCACACAATGATGAAATCGCCTAATGATGCATTTCTCAGAACATATCCTTGTCGTTAAGTGATGGGTGACTGTACTTCATCCTATAGCTCTCTACAAAGAAGTTTTACTTATGGCATTTGGGTTAGTTTCTGTCTGGTAATGATATGTGTTTTAATAATTGTAACATATATTGTTACATTTATTTAATAACATCCTATAATAATCAAATGTTCAAGCACATAAACACAATTCTAAAATCTCTAAACAAAGGAAGGAAACTTCGCCATTTTGGAGTTACATACCCACTGAGGGTCTAAGAAAAGCCATGGACAGTCCCCTTACTATGAGGGGATACAATTATTAAGCTCCTATTCAGATAGGAAGAAATGGTAGTGGAGTTTTAGTACTTCCTGTGCACATTTGCTTTCTTCTGGTTGAGAATTGAGAGTTCTCTGCTTCCCTTGTCCATTTGCTGGATCAACAAGGATCAACTTGCCCTCAAAGCAGGGTCTGTGGAGTACGCTTCAGCCACCCTCAGTGCCGCATGTCCCTGGGTACATCCTTATGGCTAAGAGAAAAAGCCGTAGATATGTTACCAGCTCATAAAAGATAGTCACACCTAATTGTGGCTTTCATCTTTATGTCACTAGATATTTTAATATATATTTTTTAAATGAAGAACTTAGAGCAACTTCCTGGAGGAAAGGAGGGTTTCTAGTTTTTCTAGCATTACCAAGACTCCTAGAATTCCCCTCCCCCAACCTGCACATACACAAAAGCCTCCCTTACAATCCTTCAAAAATGTGGAATGAATTCTCTCTGTCTCTGCGAGTGTCTGTTATTTGAGATAGAACGTATCAATGCTCCTTTTTTTGGCATAATCCTGCTTGGGCTACATAATATGGATAAATTACAGAATCTTGTGTGCCCAAGAAGAATGTTTTGGAAGAAACTCTTGAGAAAATGTCCTTCTTATCAAAAGAAGAGAGGCATTAATCCAATCTTATCATTAACTGCAAATTCCACTTAAATATTATATGCTCAGTGTTATAAACAATCCAAAGGCCACAATTTCAACACTTGATATCCTCTCAGTATCTTTATTTGCCTTCCCCAAAGTGGTTTCAACAGAACAAAAAGAATACATGCAGTTTCAACATCACTGATCGTTTTACCTACTCTCCACTTTCAAACGTATGAACTGTGCTTGTTTCAACAAAGACTTACTGAAAGGAATTCTGTCCCGAAATGATTAGATTTCACAGTCATATGCCTATTTCACTTATTGCTACCTTTTTCATTTCACCAAAAGTGTCTTTCAAGATTCACCAGCATATCCAGTCTACTGATTCTTTTCCCCCAAACACACTCAACACTATTCACCACTATTTTTCCCCAAAAACTTTTTAATATATCCTTTTTTTAAGACTTTGTGTTTTATGCCATGATTTCCTCTAGGAACTTCCAGATTAACTTAATCATATGCATTACTCAGATCCCAGATTATTTCCTAATTATTTAGACATTTGCTGTAGATGAATGTGTGTGTGTATGTGTGTGTAAATTTTATCAATGCTTGACTTTGTTTTAAATACAAGGAAACATTAACTTAAGTAAGTTATCTGAGTTCTCTATTTGCAGACAGTTAGGGAATTTTCTCTTAAATCCCAAATCCCAGATCTTACTTTCTTGCTGCCTTCCCTTCTCTACTTCTCAATCTTTATGATCCGCCCACCTCAGACCCAGGACTCACTTACCCCAGTTCAAAATTGCAATCCCCACCAGTCTATACAAGACAGATCCATTGTGGGGATTATGATTTTTGTGACCTAACTGATTTTGGGAAGTTACAAATGAACATTTGCATCTTTAAGGTTTGCAATCTTTTCCTCCACCTCACCCTCCATTTTTCTTCTCCCTTCCCTGCCTCCTTCCTTTTCTTCTAGTTCATCCTCCTTGACCTTTGCCCTTTTCAAGACTGGGGCCTTCTGCCAAAGGTACCCTTCTTTACATACTCAACTTTTCAAATGGGGGCCACTGCGTTCTCTACTCTTTCTCCTGCTTCTTAGTGGATTCAGGATCTTATATTGTGATGATAATGTTTATAAATTTATGGGCTTTCAAATCATAGAAGAATAACTACAGTGGTATCTATGAAAGCATTATTAGAATGCACATTTGTTTAATGGCTGCAAAGCAGTGGGATGACATGCACATCATAGCCACTGTAGCGTCCCTCTACTGACTCACAGTCCAGGTAAGGCCTCACTTGCATATTTCAGATCTTAATGATAATAAGGAGGTTATAAGTTCCTGAAAGGTATAAAAGGTTAAGAGAATGGATTTGATTTGGGCTTCTCTTTTAGAAATCAGCATTTTAAACTAATTATAATTACTTGCATATTCACCTACTTAATTTATCTGATGCTACCCATTCATTCATATACTGCAAGTAAAGTTAATAGATCTCTTCAAGTGCATACTCATTTGACTATGTATGTACATACAAACGCACAGTTTCTTTAAAAAACTAATTAAACGATGTCCCCTGAAGTTGGTTATTTTGTCATTCAACTAGGTAGACATCATATGTAATGACATTATTTCTAAGAATTTGGCTTCCAAATTTAAACAGAAAATTCTCCATCTGTAGGTAATGAATTATGGAAATCTAGATCTTCTACGAATATTTACATTCTGAAAGCAAAAACCTTGTTCACTTAAAAATACTACCCTATGAAAATATTTAGTTTATTTTAATCTCTAATTCATTACACTAGCATATTTTTAATATAATTATTTTATCTAGGTCTATCATAAAAGTAATTTTTTAATCCAGTAAAATACTTTCAGGAGAGTAACGAGTAAAGAAAAGAATATTAATGGTTTCATTGAGATAGAAACAAGTTTTAAGCAAAACCTTTATGAAGTAAATGTTTTATAGTTAGGATTTTTTTTCTGAAAATGGGAGTATATCTAAAACGCTGATCTGTGATCTTATGACAAGTGAGAATAAAATCGAAGTCACTTAAACCTGCATATTTTCAAACTTTTTATTTTGTGATTATTTTAAACACAGCAAAGTTGAAAAAACAGTACAGAGAGTTCTTTTATGGACTCTTAACTTGTCCTATAATCAGCAATTATGTATATAATTTAAATTTTCTAATTCTCTAAATTCTCTAATGTGCGGTGGAAAACTAAACATAGCAACCAAAAGTGCTATTTTTGAGAGAAAAACGTGAAAGTGTTAATTTAAGATAAGCTGTAGGTAGAGACAATGCAATTGGAAACCTCAATATAGAAGAAATGTGAACAATCGGGGGCAATGCTATGGATAGCAAGTGATGTAAACCGTAGATCAGAAAGCTAATGCACACTGAGAACGGCCTTGGTGCAATGGATTACACTCAGTCAGTTTCACTCAGCGGAGTTGTTTCTCCTTTATAATTCACTTTATTTAAATTATTCAAACATATATATTCTTTTTCAAAGTAAGCTTCAGTATAAACTTAAGTGGTTTAAGATCCTGGTATGAAACATATTTTGTAAATTTGAGAATTTGCCTTCTCCAAAATTTGAATTTATCTAGGAAAACTGGAATCGCTTTGCAAGCAGTATTTCTATGCAAAACTGAGCTTTTCACTTTTTAACATCCCTGATACACGGGTAAACAGGTCACATATTTTATGCTATATTTTTGTCTCACAAGCATGGCGAGGTATTGGCCTAACTCCCTCTAAAGTGAATTTCAGTTTTGTGAGTAGGTCATGAAAAACGTGATGAGACTAAATGCATAAGTATCAGACATTTAAATGCATCAATTTAGCCAGGTCTAACTACTTTACAGAGAAGTCAATTAAATTCCTACCTGGGATTTCCTTAATAAGAAAAAATAAAGCCACTACTTATAATGAAATGGACAAAAAACACAAACAGGAAAAAACAAGATAAAACATGTTTGGGTTAAATACGTGATTTCTGCCTATAAAATGAGTCTTAAATCTCTTAGAATTCTTCTTTAATTGGAGGGACAGTGTCTAAAGAGGAGAGCAGATGCTTGCGTTACTAAAAAGGTTGCAACTCCGAGTGAGATCATCCATGTGTACAAACTACCTAGACTTAAGTTAAGTATTAATACTTTGGAAGTTTCAGGAATTGCAGCAAGATATTATTATTTCTTTACAAAATATACCAGTCAAGGGACATACTGGGATTCATATGTAAAATTAATAAAGAAACTCCGTTGGGAGTGATTAAATAGGTATAAAATTGATATCACAAATAAAAAATTGGTGACTCAAAAACGCTAGTGTCATTGAGAATATGGGAAAATGATTAGACAAAATAGAGTAAGTATGGATAAGTAACACCAAATATTTAAAACCTCATAAACAGTAAGAGCAAAGTCTTGGAATTGCAGTAGAGAATTACACACCCAAGGTATAATTAACATTGCTGGAGCCCAGGATTTTTGTAAGAGCACAGCAACAGAAGACAGATTGAGATAATTCCTAAAACTACAAAAATCATTAATATAATTTATTTTATAAGTCTTTTAAAGCTTTATTGAAGCAGGTGAATTACTTGGTAAAATTATGTCTTTGAAAGATTTTCCGCAAATGAATTATTAGTGCCATTCCTGGAACTGATGTGGACAAAACCTAAGAGACCTTTGCAGTTGGCTGATATGAGGTGTTGAGATCAAGTCACTAAATGGCAAAGAAAATGGAAAGAAAGAATAGATAAGAGAGATAATCTGAAAATAGAATCAATAGCTGCTGGTGGTTAAAGGGATACATATGGTGTAATGGAACCTAGATTACAGTGGAAAACATAACTGATTTACTTTGTTGTGCTCATGCTAAATAATAGAGGCCAATGGTAGGGAAACCAAAATCATGATTCTGACATTCAAATACGGGAGCATTAGCAAAGTCTCAGGGAATTTGTCTCGACTAATTTTTTTCAGACCATTGATGAGCAAATTATGAACTAGGACAAAGCTTTACACCAATATGAAAAAATATATATGTGTGTGTGTGTATTTATATATATATGTCTCTCTCTCTCCCTCTCTCTCTCTATATATATAATCTAGCACAGAGAAATCTACCATAAGGAAAGAATTACTTGCCTTTTCTGAGAATAGTTAAGTAATTCTGAATTGTTTAAAAATTGTGCACATGTGTTGGATATGTACAGTAAGTGAATATTATACAACTATTCAAGAGGCCATTTTCAGACTTTATTAGTGATTCTGTAATTTTTCACATTTAAAACACAATTCTCTAAGAGAATCTCTGATTCTGTAATGAAATTCTCTTAATTAAACTATTTAAGAGCAGTGAGGTAGTTGAGACAAAAATGTTCCAGCCCACCTTTAATTTGGAACATAAGCATTTACCAAGTTTTTTGTGTGTGTAATTATTAAAGTAAAAATGTAAATATCAATATTTCTTTCATCCCTGTGTTCTCAAAGCATGTAACATACTATTTTGCATACTTTTGCTCTCATGTAATTTCCCCAGATTGCGGGGGGGGGAAAAGTAATTATTCCTGGGCTATTTCTCTGTCATTATTTATTAAATGTATAACCCTTTCACTAAGGAATTAGTGAAGAAGGGTACTTTACACTACTAGTTGATAAAAGGAGCCAAGTATGAACTGGTATTATTCATTATCAAGTTTTTGTTGTTGTTGTGGTCTGGTCTTTTTCTGAACTTGGACTTGTTCTTACTTTACTGAAACCATATACCAACAACAGGGAGATGGCTGATACGGAGAGGCTAAAAAGTTCAGTCTGTCAGGAGAGGGATTCATTTCAGCCCATCAGTGTTGTTATTCTGCTAAGTGGTGACATAATCCCAAATTCACATTCCCAAGAGATTGGCTCTCAGGATCTCTCCCATTTGCTGACTTTACTGCAAAAGAATGCCAGCTTCTGCCATAATTGAGGAAAAAGGTTTTCAGGCCAGATTATCATTTCTGAAATGGATCACATAACATATCTAAAAGTGTTAGTATAAACCCAACCTTCTGCCCAGAGATTGTCTTCTTTTCAAATGAATAAATACATTTAAGAAAACCTTTTCTTCTTTGTATGGGCACCATATATTGGGCTTATTCATCATTTAAATTCTGATAATTTTTATTTTCTAAAAGAAAGCATTAGGCAAAATAGCAGCCTGGATCAATATTTAATACAGCAGACAAAAGAGAAAAAAACTGTAAACGGCATATATGATTATCACTAAATATTCTGCGGTCATTAAAAAGAATGGGATAAAGTTATAAATGCTACATGACATATTTTTAAGTGAACAAATCAAACCAGAGCAGACTATACACGCTGTTAGCCTATCTGTGGGAAAAATGGTACATACACATATACAGCACACATGCAGATATTCACATATGTATGAATGAATATGTGTAGACTACATAATATATAGGATAAAGTTAATAATGTTTACTTCTGAATGAGTCAGAGAGCATTTTAATGTGTACTTCATAACTTTCTAAAATATTTGACTATTTCAGCCTGATGTACTTTTATAATTTAAAATATGCACTGAAAATTTATTGGTTCTACATTGTCTTTTGCAAACTAAAATTTTGAATGAACATACTAAAGAATGCATTTAATGAATTATGTATTCAACGTTAACTTTACTCAATTTTGATACATATTTAATAGATTTTGCTAAATGCCATATGCATTCAATGAGTGTCCACAAACCACTAAGGAATGTCAGTAACACACAGAAGTAAGGGTACTGAATGCCAGCAATGATAGGAAATGCTTGTGAAGGGCCACAATAGGGACTTGAGACCAGCTAAGGGTTGACAGTATCTTTCAGATATTTGGGGTGAGTGAAAACCCAAAACACATTTGGTCAAGTTCTATATTTCAAGATAAACTTTATCCATATGTTTTTGATTCATTTACATGTAATTCATTGAACCGACATTCTGAAAGAGTTATTTGATGCATAAGGAGATTTTTGTGCTATAATTATATGTGATACATATAATATAATGCATAATAATTTAGAGCAGAACTTATGTTCTGCCATGTTAATGATTCCAGGCACGTGTTCCTTCCTTATGATTCACTATGTTTGAACTGAGGTGTTGAGTGACTCATTGAATCAAGCTACACTCAAGATTTACAGTCCAATTTGGCTGCATTGTTAATATTTCTTTTTTTTTTTTAAAAAAAAGCAGTTTTTATGTGCCTCAGTTGACACAATTTTCAAAGAAACATGACAATCTTTACTAATTTTTACCATGATCGTTTATCGGAACCCATAAAATGTATTAATACATTTGAAAATAATTAGTTCCTAAAATTTATAAAATTTTAAAATCTGATAGTACAATTCAAATATGCACTTGTAAATATATTTAAACACTAATTCCTTATATTATCTCTTTCAAGCTAGAGGACAGGATTGCTAGAAATCTCATGAGCCATGAACTCTCTTTTAGAAGATTTACAGATACTCAATTGTATCCATAGTTGTTGCAGGGCTAAAAATGAAATAAAATTTCACAGTTAATTTATATCTCTCACTACTACTTTGAGCCTCAGACAGTGTACAGTGTAACCTACTTTGGGAAATAAAACTCTATCACCTTTCTCATTCATTAAAAAGGTAAAATACAGGCCGGGCACGGTGGCCTATAATCCTAGCACTCTGGGAGGCTGAGGCGGGAGGATCACTTCAGGTCATGAGTTCAAGACCAGCTGAACAAGAATGAGACCCCCATCTCTACTAAAAATAGAAAAATTAGCTGAGCATTGTGGCATGTGCCTGTAGTCCCAGCTGCTTGGGAGGCTGAGGCAAGAGAATCGCATGAACCCAGAAGTTTGAGGTTGCAGGGAGCTAGGCTGACGCCACGGCACTCTATCCAGGGTGACAGAGCGAGACTCTGTCTCAAAAAAGAAAAAAAAAAAGTAAAATACAGATCAAATCACGGGATTTACTTTTGTTTGTTGCATATAATTAGACATCTTTTCTCTATTTGTAACTACATATTTTTGAGTTAAAATTTTTCTGTGTTATAATTTTCCTCTGCAACTCTCTTAAACCACGTGGAATTTATTTTACTGTGTGGAGTAATGTGATGATAGGGGCAAAGTACCTCATCTACACTTGAAAGTTTTTATATTTAGTGTCATAGTAAAAGTGATCACTGTTGTTTCCCTATGTTTTCCTCTTTCTAGACTTGACATGCTATTCCTCAGACTCTCACTTTCAAATTCATAGTTGGATATTATGGAACAATGTCCCTGAGATGAGCTCACCACAAACTCCCTGAAATAAATAAGGGAGGCAAAATAGAAAGACACCCAAAATTCTAAAAGCTTCAAATTGGACTATAACAAAATCATAATGTAACAAATCAACTTGATAAGTATAATATAAGTTGAGTCAGTATATAACCACATTAATTGGTTAAAGTGGTTAATGGCAAAAAAAAGCATTATCTTCAAACAAATTCAATTTTAATATAGTTTTGGAAAGTTATTAAATATTAATATTAACTTGTAATGATATCAAGATATGACTTGAAAACTAAATTGCCAACTTATGACTATTTCTAGGTTACATATTAAGATTAAGAATATTTGAATACCCATTTACCTGAAAAATAGATACATTCACATACTTGAAGACTTTTGCAGCTGAAGAGCAGTCTGTGTGTATTATTCCTCAAAATGCATGCGTTAGACAGGACTATACTGTTTGAGGACAACAGAAACACAACTCCAGCTTAAGCCAAAAAGGGTTTAATTGGAAGGATACTGACATAGTATTGAATCACAGGGAGTGTGTCATCTTTTTTCTCTCCTCTTGTTAATGTCATTTTCTCAAATGAGTAGTGGATTCAGGAACTCTAAACTCAAATCCTTAAATCTTCATGAGCAAGGAAAAAAAAAAAAGAAAATAACCTTGTCTGAGCTCTAGACTGAAATCACTGGGGAGAATAATCCTGATGGATCCAGTGGGGTCCAATACCCTTCCCCAGTCACTGTGGCCACCAAGTTTGTCATTCCTGCCTGGTAATACTTTTAGCTAATGCTTGTGACATACCAGGCACTGTGAAAAGCACTTTACATGGATTATTTCAATCATTATGGTAGGTCCATTAGTTGGATGCTATTATTATTATTCCTAATTTACAAATTAAAAACTGGCAAAGAGATATTAAGTAACTTACCTGACGCCACACAGTTGAGAAGTGACGGGCCAGAACAATCTGAATCCAGAGCTAGGCTTTAAACCTAGCCTAGCTAGGTGGACTTGAGTCTGACAAGGAGAAGAGACCCTCACATCAGCACAACACTCTCAGCAAAACTCAGGAGCGGTCAGGCTGACCCTTGAAAAGCCCTTCAAGGACAGTGGCCAAGACTTCAGTTACAGTCAGTTTTCCCAGCTCACACCCCTTCCATGACATCCTTGCACAGTGGCAATGATGGCAGTGGTAACACTCCTGGATGTATTTTCTTGTCTTCTTCCTCCCCTGCCTTTCTTCTTGTATAGCCTGTTCATTGAAACACCCTAGGTTCAATACACATATGGACCAACGTGACTGCAACATGCTACATTCTCCCTCCAGGCTTGAGTGAAGGTTGGCTAGTATGTGTTAGTGGGGGTATGGGAGGGCAAGGACATGGAAACTGTGGCAACCATCTGAGATGGTGTTAGGAGGGGCAGGGCGTTTCTTCTGGGAGAAAAAGACAGTACACAGAAAGGTGGAGGCCTGGAGGACAACTTGATGTCTTTTACCATTTTTTTTGTATAGGCAGCTCTAATAAAAAAAAATAGGGGAAGATTAATGTTTATTTGGTGCCTTCTATGTACCAGGTGCTCATAAAATATGCATTAACTCTATTCGTCTTTATAACCCCCCATATAAAGGAGATCTTACCATCTCCACTTTATAGATTAAGTGTTCTGAAACTCAGAGAGGCTAAATAAGTTGTTCCAGTTACATAGCTAGAAAGTGGTAGAACAGTAAAAGGGAGAAAAACAGAGATCTGACTCTAAAATTTGCTTTTTTCTACAATAACAGACTGACTCAGGAAATTAACCCTTTAAATTCTAATTTAAAAAAAAAAACACTTAAAATTCCTGGAAAAAGGTCTTCAAGGAAACATAAAAGTACATTCTATGTTAGAGAAGAGTTTGGTAATTGAAACATTGATAACCTTATATATATATATTTTTTTTAATGGAACTATGAAACCTTAGGGAAGAAGGGCTTGTCAAACAGAGGTTATTGTGAAGATTAAACTTTGACTTACTGTGTGAATAGAAAACAAAAACATAAGTTTCAAGTAGAGAGAGGGTTTTTGTCTCAACAGCTTTTGCTAGCTGTTAAAACCAAAGTGCCTTGGGCTCTCTCTAAGGCTACACCCAGTTTCTAAACTGAAGAGAGCAGACTGAAATTCTGAATAATTTAGGGCTGCCTAACTCACCTAATGCTTTGTAAGGGAGGAATTTCACATTAAATAAGATGGCTTATGGTCCATTTCCTGGCAATTTGCAAAGATTTGCACTACGCTGATAGCCCATTATGCAGTAACTGTGTTTTGTTACATACTCATTTATTTTAATGCAAGTTTGCTTTTTCCAGTCAGTTTGTTGACTATTCCTTGCTGAGTAGGTCTGTAATCTAAACTTTAAAGGAGGATTAGCTTCGTGATATTTACCTAACTAAGCATTGTCATTGTTGTCATTGTGTTATCCTCTTACATATTTGTTACCTGGAAAAAAAAAAAAGACTTTTTTTTTATGGGTCTTCCTGTTACATTTGAATGAAAGCCTTTGTGGCTTTTGAAAAAATTGTTTTATGAACTGTCATTTAAATAGAACCAAGAGTTAGCTTAGATGACAGTGCTTTTAATTACTTTTTTTTTTTTTTGCTGTTCTATGCACTCATAAATATAACAGAAGAAATACAACATAGGTCATCCTGTCTTTTAATCTCTGAAATACCGTGAATGGTTAGTAGGCCAACAAATAATTACAATTCTGCTAGCCATATTTGGTCCACTTTTCAAAAATCATACAGGTTTCAAATATCCCTTTGAAAATAATCTATGTTTTTAATGGAAAACTTGCTTATTTCCTCTGCATGACTTATACCCCCAAGGCAAACAGAATATTTAACTGTTTTGGAAACTTTTTAATATTAATTGTTCATAAGCAGAAGAAACAGAACAGATCAGTAAATGTTTGAGAGAAAAGGAGGCAAATCTAATTTTATTTTGAATAATTGCCACAAAATATATTTGCTTCTCATGAAATCCTAAATTCACCAGTTTCTCATGTTCTTCAAGCCAACTTATCACATTGTATCATTCCCATACCTTCTTTTTAAACGTTTTTTTCTAACAGAAACACAATGTGCTTCAGTGAGATCGGAGCTTTCCACAGCTTCAGGAGTGAATTATGATGGGTTTTAGCTAGTTTATGTATCCCATTTCCCTTCCCTTCTGGGATTGGTTTAGGAAGGGCAGATGACCCGATTTTGGATAATGATACATTTGGGGAGACCTGTTGGGAAATGATTCCTGGTTCTTAAAAAAACAGAAAGACTCAAGGAAGAACTAGCTCCCTGTGTCTCTGGACAGCATGTGTGAGGGCATGAGCCTTAGAATTGCTGCACCCAGCTTGCCACCATGAGTCTACGAACACAAGGACAAGAGCCAACTTGCTGTGGTTAGCAGAGAATGAACATGAAAAGAACCTGGCTCTTTGAGCTGTACATATGGAACTGACACACTTACAGGCTTCCGGCTATGGGAAATGATACACTGTAGTTTAAGTCATGTAAGCAAGGAAGTTCTGTTACCAGCAGCTGAGAACATCCTAACTGATAACTGATTGTATAAAATGCTATGGACAGATGGACTGCCATAGGTCTGTCACTTCAGAGCTTTGTAAAATCTGAGGGGGCAGGCAGATACGGAAGGGAAGTGGGAAAAACAGGGCTTGTATAGACAAAGAATATAATTTATAAACCCCAGATATTATCAATGAACACAAAAATGTGCTGAGATAACCTTCATAGCTGAATGGGGAGAAAAACTGAGCTCCAAGAGAATATTTCAGAAGATAGGCCCTTCATAATTTCTCTTAGGAAGAGAAATGCTCCAACTCATGATTTTCTGTACACTTTTCAACACAAATGAGGTAGAAGCGCTAACTGTGTTGAACAATGTTTGTACCTACTGAATTTTGAGGACAGGTAACTAGAGGAAACAGGTATAAGAGTACAGGTAGAAAACAAGGCCAGTGTACCTGGGCTTGAGAAAACATGGAGACCAGACCATGAACTGAAATTGAGCTAGAAAAGGAAGCAGGGATCAGGTTATGGAGAACCTGGCGGAGCATGCAAATAATTTTAGTGTATTAAGGTTAAAACTAGTAAAGGGTGGCAAATTAAAAAAAAAAAGCACATTTTTTTTCCCTCAGCAATGTGGATCTTTTAAATTTGTGTTTTTTTTTTTTTTTTGAGACAGAGTCTCGCTCTGTTGCCTGGGCTAGAGTGAGTGCCGTGGCGTCATCCTAGCTCACAGCAACCTCAAACTCCTGGGCTCAAGCGATCCTACTGCCTCAGCCTCCCAAGTAGCTGGGACTACAGGCATGCGCCACCATGCCCAGCTAATTTTTTCTATATATATTTAGTTGTCCATATAATTTCTTTCTATTTTTAGTAGAGATGGGGTCTCGCTCTTGCTGAGGCTGGTCTCGAACTCCTGAGCTCAAACGATCCACCCGCCTCGGCCTCCCAAGTGCTAGGATTACAAGCGTGAGCCACCGCGCCTGGCCGGATCTTTTAAATTTGTATAGGAATACATTACTTTGTTGACTGACTAAATTATTCATTTATTAATATTAAACAAAACAAAACAAAAAACCAAAATAGACACATTTTTAGATCCAATGATTTCAATTCAAGGAATCTAGTTTAAAAAAAGAATCTGAGATGTGGTAGGAGATTATGTACAAGGATGTTTATCACAGGATTATTTATATTAATAAGAACAGGAAACAACCGAAGTCTCCCAAAAAATTGGAAAGTTATTTAAATCATGGAACATTCTTAACACTGAATATTATTGAGCAATTAAGATTATTTGAAGAATATTTGATGCTCCTAATAAGAAGTTTAGGTGGGACAAAAGTATCATACGAAACTAAATACAACATAAAGTTCTTATTTTGGGAAAAAAGGAGGCAAGTGGGAAGACATTTATATGCATATGAACAACCACCACACATATACAATGAAAAAAAATGACTAGAACTAAATTCAACATAGCAACAATACTTTTTCCCAGATGATGGGCAATAGACAATTTCCTTGTGCATAGGCAAGTAAACATGGTTTGCTTTCACATGGTAAAAACAATAATTTATAAATAAAAATAATTTATAAATAAAAATGCAAAAGCTAAAATAGTTCAAAATTAAATTTCAAGAAAAATATTTAATAAATCATACTATAATTAGAGCAAGGATAAAATATGGCATTTTCAGGAAATAAGCAAGATCATAGCACCAACCATAATATAGAGTACATATAGAAAATGACTTCAGGGAATTGGAAAGCTCGATGCCATAGTGCTGTGTAAATTATTAAGGCATAGTTAAACTAGATAAGATTTTGTATGTATAAAATAAAATATTTATACATTATGTATAAATCAAATTAGTTTCATATATCTGTGCATTATGCATAAACTATATAAAATATATCATGTCTGTTATATACATATATACAATATAATTTTATGTATACTTATATAATTTTGTTTGTATTCATTTAAAGGAAGCGGCAGTATCTCTAGCAGCAGGAAACAGCTAATTGATGTGAACAGAAAAACTTTAGACAAATTAAATTTAACAGAGTTTAACTGAGTAAAGAACGATTCATCAATTAAGCGACCCCCTGAACCCAAACAGTTTCGTTCAGAGCCACTCTGGTGCTGCCACGTGGTGGGAGAGGATTTATAAAGAGAAAAAAAGGAAAGTGAAGTTAAAAAAATGGAAGTGAGGTACAGAAATAGCTGGATTGGTTACAGATCAGTGTTTATGTTATTTGAACACAGTTTGAACAGTTTGCCACCTTGATTGGCTGAAACTCAGTGATTGGTACAAGAGTAGGTTACAGTTCACATATCCAGTCGGTTGCAGAACTTACAAGGATGCAGCTTTAGGCTAAACTTAACATTGATTAAAAAAAAGTAGAAGTAGTACAGGCCTAATGCTGTGCATTCTGCTTCTTTTTTTTTTGTTTTTCTACAAAAACTATTATGTACACCTTTATTAACTCCCTATAAGAATAATAAGAATGATAGCTCTAAAGTTGACCTTTAAAAAACAAGTATCTTGGTCAAAAATCCTTATTTTAGACAGGAGAAAATGCAGTTTTTTTCCAAGTTGCAAAATTATTGACAGGGAGCATTAAAGATGCTAGGCTTCTTGACACCCAAGACAGTTTCTCCTAAACTGTGATGGGTCAGTGCTTGAGGAAAGGTTCCACATCACTAGACGTGTTAATGTGGCTCATAAAAAGTGGCTGGTTTTTTTGTTTTGTTTTGTTTAAAGAAGTAAATAATGGAAAATACACAGAACTGGGTATAAGAATGTTCTGGATACAAGTCCTAGTTCTTCTATTGGTTATCAGGATGGCCTTGTGTTTATCACAGAACATTGCTGTGCCTCAGTTTCTCATCTGCAAAATAAAGAGATTGTAGTAAATATTCTTTGATATATTTGAAGATTGCCTAACAGATACCTTGAAGAATTACACAACTGGGGAAAACAATGTCATACAGACAAAGATGTATTATAATATTCATCTTGCTCATCCAAATACTCCATCTTCCAGTTTAGTCTGTTTATGCTATTATAATAAAATACTTGAGAATGGGTGGTTTATCAAGATCAAACATACATTTTCTCACAATTCTGAAGCTGGGAAGTCCAAGATCAAGGCATCAGTAGGTTGGGTTGTCTGGTCAGGGCTGCTCTCAGCTTCTAAGATGGCGCTGTGGAGGGGAGTAAGGGCTTCAATCCCATTCATATGGGAGGAGCCCTGTGCATCACCTCTAAAAGGTTCTACCTCAATACTATCACATTGGCAAAGCCTGAATTTTGGAGGGACTATATTCAAACCGTAACATACTGGGAGTCCAAATAAGTTGCCTGAGATATTGAAACCAAACAGTAGCTGAACAAACAACTATGACATATCCATGAGCATTTACAGTAAGTGAAAAAAAATAATTATAAATGAATTAAGGGAGATTTCAAAAGTTGAAATGTAGAAAACTCTTCAATTGTTTTAATTGGAAAGAGATATCCATTGTAATGTCTCCTTTGTCATTTCTGAATTTGTTTATTTGGGTCTTCTATCTTCTTTTCTTCATTAGTTAGCTAGTGGTTTATTCATTTGGTTTATTTTTCAAAGAACCAACTTTTCATTTTGTTGATTTTTTTGTATCTTTTATTTTTGTCTCCATTTAGTTCTACTCTGATCTTTGCTATTTCCTTTCTTCTGCTACTTCTGGATTTGGTTTGTTCTTGCTTTTCTAGTTCTTTGAGGAACTAGGGAGAAACCATACTAAGCTAAAGAGAGCTAATTTATTCTCAAAGTAAAGAACTATGTAACTATAACTGGATTTAATCCCACCCCTCCAAAATTAGAGGATATGGTAAAGTCCTCCCAAGTTAAGCTTTGTTTGACAGTAGGAACAATGATAAGAATAATAATGGAACCTGTTTTATGAGGTTATTGTAAGGATTAAATGCATTAATACAGATAAATCCCTTAGAACAACGTCTGGCACATAGGAAGTAGTGCATAAGTATCCACTATCATTGTTACTGTTCTCTTTGTCACTATTGCTATTATCATTTGGTCTGAAACATATCCAGATTGATCTCTCTGAATTTCTGACAAAATAAATTATAGTTTTTTTGGTATATGAATGTACTCAGTAACTTTTCAATTACATGGTTTCCATTTACTTTTGAATAGAACAATCCATTTTGTCCACCAGATAAATCTGTTTATTTAAAGTGAAACATTTAGGTAGCCTCTTACTTACTGTAGCAAAAGCACACGTAACTACATTTTTCTGCTGATCAAGATGAAATAAAAGTCAAACTACTAATGTTTGAGTTTCAGCCACTAATGCCCAGCTTTCTTATCTAAGAGAGAAAATGCTCTTCACAGGGTATTTTGCTACTGTGGGGAGTATTGAAGTCATCTCAAATCCATGCTTGATACTTAAACATCTTCCCACACAATTGAACTTTAATTTCTAAGAATCAGATTTCTGTTTGCAAGTACCTAAGAAATATGAGTCACTTTTTAGTTCACTGAATGACACAAATCTTGAGGTCTTTGAATATACTCGTCAAGCAATAACAAGTCACTTTCACATTTTAGAAAGCAACCACCATACTAAAACAAGTTAAGGGAGTTAACCAATCATTTCCTTTCTGCTTTCAGTATGAATGAAATCAGTCCCACATAATGTCTTCTAGGTCCTAAAGAAAATTCTAACTAATTTCCTACATGGAATAAAACTTTCTGAAAATAATTTGTAGGTTTTTTAGTTTTTTACAGACTTTTATTAACTAAAACTACAGGAAAATAGGTGTTTTGTAGCTGGTGAGATAAGGAACATATTTCAAAGTTTATAAATTCAATAGTTCTTTGATTTAAAGGGTTTTGGAACTTTGAGCTTTGTGTGAACCTTAAAAAGCAGCATTTAAAAATGCTTAAATACTAACTAAGGGAAAGGAGAAGAAAATTAACAATGATGGGGTATATGAATGTGTTAGGCTCTAAGTTCTTAGTTATGTAATTTATTTGGCAGTTTTTTCTGGTTTAAATTTTAACTATTCATTAGCAATAACATATAGAAGTTATCATAAAAATAAACAGTGTTTTAAAGTCTATATTGTCCTGGAAAGTTCGTAAGTTTTGACTTTAAAAAATTTCCAAAGAAAGAGGGACCATTTCCCTCATTTCTTTGTTTTATTTGGCTTTCCCTTTCAATGCAGATTTCTAACCCAACATTCTACATTGTTCTTACCTCAATTCTATTTTTGCATTAAAAAGTTTGGATCTGTTCTGTGGCATTTATGCAGTCAACAATGGCAGTGTTACTGAAGAAGAATGTCTAAATTCCATGAAAACTGCCCCAGAACTGGGTAGGTAATTCCATGAAGATATCATGTCTGTGACTACATAAAATGCCCACCCAAGATACTTTGTTTAGAAGTAGCCATAGAGTGTTAGGGATAGAAAATCTATTAGACATCATCTGTCACAATCTTCTCTTGAAAAGAGAGGATTGTAGACCAGAATGGTTAAATAGTTTTTTTGTAATGAAAATCAGTGACAGTCTTTGGGCTAAATCCAAGGTCTTCTAGCTTCTAATTTCTGATTATACATTCAGTGTTCTTCCAATATATTTGCATTAATACATTGTGATGGTGGTATTTCTATTGATTTCACAATATGTTCACCAGCACTGATTTTATTTTTTCCAACTGTATAATTTTGTTTTTTTCTATTTTTTTTAATTCAGCATATTACAGGGGTAAAAATGTTTAGGTTTCATATATTGCTTTTGCCCCACCCAAGTCAACACTGATTTAAAGGTTAAAATTAACAGTGGCCAAAGGCACACATTATTCAATTTGAGTGTCTGACCAAATATTCATGTGTATTCTGGCAATCCAAGGTCACAGGTGTTACCTCTGTGAGATGACCCCAAATCATTGAGTGCTAAAGGAAACTTTCGTAGTCACAAACACAGGGTGAACTAAAGAGTAGACACTGCTGTTACTACTATAGCAAGCATCCTTTGTAATCCAGCCTGAATAACCCCAGTTCAGACTGAAATAGTATGAGAAGTCTGGTCTATCTGAATCTTCAGATAGCAGCTGAGGTTTTCTCTTTACTTATCCATATTTACAGGTTGCTTTAGGCTTATATATCTAAAAACCAACAATGCATTTTAAGGACAACTGATGTCTTTAAATATTGTCACAGAATTTTAGAGCTGGAAGAGACTCTAGTAATTATCTAATCTTACAAATGAGGAAAATGTAGCCTAAGGAGGTAATCCAATTTGCTCATGGTCATGTTGTGAATTCTTCATGTAGCCAAAACAAGTTTAGAGTTGGAGCCCATTCTACTAAGTGAAGTATCCCAGGAATGGAAAAATAAGCACCACATGTACTCACCATCAAATTGGTTTCACTGATCATCACCTAAGAACACATTTAGGATTAACATTGATCAGGTGTCAGGCAGATGTGGGTGGGGGAGGGAATGGGTGTGTACATACATAATGAGTGCAATGCACACTGTCTAGGGGATGGACACGTTTGAAGCTCTGACTCGGGGGTGGGGGGGCAAGGGCAATATACGTAACCTAAACTTTTGCACCCCCACAATATGCTGAAATAAGAATAATAAATAAATAAAATTTTTTAAAAAATCAAAAAATCAAAAGAAAAAAATTACAACTATAAAAGAAAAAAAGAAAGAATGATTAGGTGAATAGGAAGAAAACTAGGGCATTGGTGTCCCTTAAGGTGAGAAAGAAGATTTTAAAGAAGGATATTTCTCAAACCATCTAATGTCCCCAAATTCAATTTCTCCTCATGGGTGAAGACATATGGCACCTGAGACTAAGATTCAACCCAGAAAATCTCTGAGACTATTCTTGTCCTCTCATATGGACTTTTTGTTCTTTTGTCTCATTTTATTTCATTTTATTTTTATCTTAGTGTCTCTAGTTTCTGACTTGTCACCTAATATCTGGTATCAGTCTCTCTGACAAGCTATTTAAAATTTCATTTTCAATTGTACTATCTCCATTGTCCAGTCAAAGCCTCTCAATTGCCTTATCCAGAACACGCTCAGCTCTAGGATCTCAATCTTTCAGGAAAGGTCTCTTGAGCTACAAGTCAACATCTCCAGAACTGCAGCTTAGATTCCTGGAGTCAGCCAGTCTTATAGAATGGGAAATCAGTTAAGAGCCAAAAAGTCATCATTATATTTGGTAACCAGAAAGTCCTTGGTGATATTTGCAAGAACATTTTCAAAGAACTAGTTTGATGGTAATCCAGATTACAATGTGCTGAAGAAGTTCCCAAGGAGAGGTCAGGAATTAGACATAGTAAGAGTGGTAAAGTCTTTGAATTAAACTTCTAGCAGTATAAAAAGGATGGAGGAAGGTTTTGTTTTATTCTTGTTTTGGGGGAGACTTCCTAATATTTAAAAACTGAGGAAAAGGAGTCCTTAGAAAGGGAATAGTTAATAATTTTAGAAAGAAAAGGTAATATTTATGAAATAAGGATTATCAGAAGGGGGTACTAATGAAAGTTGAGATTTGATAGTGTCTGAATAAATATAGGTCAAATCATATTCCTCAAAATTTAAAAATGACATCACATGAATTAAAATATATAAACATCAATTACTAGTATTAATTGCTATTTATAGTATAGTAGAATACATTCAGGGTTACTTTCCAGTTTATGTTTTTATTAGCAGTAGATGTAAGGTAGCTTCAGTTGAACAATATTTCTGTGCCTTTGTGAAGCTACGGTTGAAGTCACTTCCACTCTTCTGTTTAATTCCCTCATATTTAATATAAAGTTGGTCTCTTCCATTTATTTTATGTTTCCATTTTTTAGGCTGTAATAAGCATTTAACTCAGTATGTTTCTCTTCAAAGAGCTTAGAACTACATAAATGTCTCACTTTCTGATGGTATTACCATGTACCTCTGGAAAATGTACCACCCACTGTCTGCAATGACTATTCCATCACTTTTCCCTTCTCGTTAAGCTATTCAAGTCACCTCTCTCCCAACATTTCCTCTATTCCAACCCACAATTCTGATAATTTAGCTTCATGTTTTATTGAAAGAAAGATAGACATCAATAGACAGGACCTCCTCATGCTCCCAGTACAAAATTTACACCTGTATCCACATTTGCCCCATCACTCCCGTCCAAATAGTCTTTCTTTTTGACTTCCACATTATATCTTCTCCTGATTTCCCACCTAACAATATGATCATTTCTTTTCAGTCTCTATCATATTTTCTTATTTGAAATCACTGCACAATAAATTATCCTGAAACTTAGAAGCTTAAAACAGCAAACATTTATGACCTCACAGTTTCTGTGAGTCAGAAATCCAGGTGAAGCCTAGTTAGGAACCTCTGCCCCAAGGTTTCTAATGAAATTGCAGTTAGGCTGTGGTTGGGGCTTGCAGTCTCATCTGAATGCTCAACTGGGAGGATCATCTTCCAAGCTCATCTTCATGGCTCGAAATTTAGTTCCTTACAGCCTGCATATGGGAGACCTCACTTTGTTTTCTGTCCTGTGAGTCTCTCCATGAAGTAGATATTAATAATAAAAGAAGCAAGCCAAAGAGCAAGAAGGGACAGAAAGACAGAAGTCAGAAGTCAGTCTTCTATAACCTAATCTCAGAAGTGAGATCCCAGCACTTTTGCTGTGTTCTAATTGCTAGAAGTAAGTCATTAGGTCTAGCCCATATTAAAGGGGAGGAAACCATACAGGGGCATGAAGCCAAGAAGGAAGGGGATCACTGGGGCCATTTTAGAAATTGCCTGGCACACCACAGCTTTGGCTTTAGTCTTTTTAAAAATTCTGTCTTCTGTACTTTGGTGATACCAATTATTGCCCTTGGTATCATATTTTTGTATTCTAAATCTCTCAAAATTGATAATGACAGGTGATATCTCTCTTCAGATTCCTCTATCTTTTTATGTGGCATCTCTACTTAGCTTTACTACAAAGTTTCAAAATGAACATATTTCAAACAAAATGTTTTAGTTTGACTTCCACTATACTCCAAATATTCTATTTTTTCTACTAATATTTTTTTTTATCTTCATAAATTAAACCTCCATTCACACAGCCTCTCAGGCCAGGCAATAGAAAATTGTTCCTGACATTTCACTTTGCCTTATCCACTACATCATTCTATGGCTAAGCCCCATCAACAAACTTTAAAATTATTGTTTCCTGGATGTCCAAAGAATCTCTGAATATATTTGTCTGCTTCCTTCTTGTTCTCAATATATTTGTTGCAATCTGTTCTCACCAGCAAACAGATTAATCACTCAACAATGTAAATAAGAGCTTCTCCCATCCCTTCCTAAACCTTTCAAAGGCTCTGCATTTCTCTGCAAGCTCCTGTGTGAGCAATCTCTCCCTATTTCACCAATCTTATCTCATGCAGCTTGCTTTCTCTCTGAGTTCTTGGACTTCTTTTATTATAGTTCCTAAAATTCTCTCTGCTTAGAAGACGTTCCTATACTTTTTTGCCTGACCACTCCTTGGACAATTTTCAAAAGTATCTTCCAAGGAGTACTCAATCTTACACACATTTTGAATGCTCAGTCTTTTTCCTTCCTAGCACTTATATTTTGTAAACTTCAGGTGAGAAGAGACAAAATCTATTTTGTTTTCTGCCTGTAAATGCCTAGCTAGCACCATGCCCAACACAATACTCTGTAGATAACTTTGGCAATGAATAAACATATCATTCAAAGAGGACATCCAAAAATCCTGATAACGCTTCCTCTGGTACTTTTAAACTCCAACTCCAGTTATAATTATTCTCAATTTAGTCCATCAATATTGTATTTAAATATGTATATTGCTCTTGGGTTCCTTCTAGTTAGCCTTTTTATGGAAAGAGCGTTGGGGAAAATTACTACAGAAAGATTAGAATGTGTTAATCTTTAGTAAAGTTAAGAGGAATTACCTTGATAACAATGCTGTCCAGATTGGCTTTCCCAGAGAGACTTGTAATATTGAGTGTTTATTCAGGAGGAATTCTTTTAGGATCTTTTTGAGGGTCTTTTGGAGATTGGGTAGCTGGGAGCTGGGAGAAGCATGTTGTTTTGTCAGGGAGAGATGGTCACCTTCAGGCCTTCTCATTAATAGTAGCCTTGTTGTTCAAATACCATAAAAGAAAACTGAAAAGACCCACCTGACACCCACATTGAGATTGCAATATTCCAGCTGATTCTTCTGTTCATAGCTTTTATAAACTTGAGAAAAGATGTAACAAACCTGAAATGGAGCACCATGCCAGCGACATTCTAGTTAAAGTTGAATGGTTCTGATAAAATCTGCTCCTTTGGTGTGAAGAACCTGAACTACATTTAACAAATAATAAAATCACAAAAATACACACAAACAGAAATGGAAAACATTAACTCTCTGCTACCCAGGAGAACTTTCTGATAAATGTAAGGTGGATGTGTGTGGGTGGGGAGAGAGGGTATGAGGTGTTATGTAAGGTGTGTATCAAAGTACACAGTTAATTTTCTGCAACAGAAGTTATTCTAGGAAGTTATTCTCTCTCTTTAGGAGAGATCTTCACTGTAGAAGGGATTAACTAAATTATGCTATCTCATTTTTTATTTGCTTTTGAACATTTTTAACCTAGAAGGAAATGCATTTTTTCCCAAGGCTCATAGCTATTTATTTCAAGCCTCTGATTTCTTTCAAAGAACAATAGTCCACTGCCTTCAATTAGGGTAGGTTGTTCATTTAATGTTAATGCTCCTAATGAATCATTTTAAACAGATATTTGGAAATATAAGAAAAAAGAAAAACAGAGAAAGCATGGGAGGGAAAGAGCTAAATGTAAGTATATGGAAAAGGACGATATTAGCAAGAATGTGGAAAGAGGGAAGATGGGGAGAAGAAAAGAAATAAATAATATGATTCCTATATGTTGGTATATTATGGTAAATATATATATAATGTGTTTTGTAATACATTATATTTGCCCACATCCTTATTTCCCACTTATACTTTTTTTTAATGTGTGTAAATCTCTGTCTGCATGAGTGAGAAATTTCCATCCATTGCTGTAAAAAATCAGTTGCTTTTGATTGGGAAAATAGGAAACTATCAATAGATATACCAGTGCTTTTTATTATTTCTAATCTCTATATAACAAATTATTTCTCTTAAATGATTAAGTTTTATTTTTATGTGCAATTACCACATTTAAAAATGATAAGTGATGTAAAGAGAAATAAATTTGTTGTTTCCATAACTTAAAAGTAGGACTAACCTGATCCTGCCTGACCTGATATCAAATTGCCTAAGTTTGGAGGAAAATGACTTCAGTAACACCATTGCAACTGCTCTGTGTTGCACCAGATTTAAATTCTAAATAATTTTCATTGATGAATTTGCATCACTTGCAAATGACGGTCAATAACCTAATTAACATAAATTTGAAAGACCACTCATATCAGATAGCTGTGATTATCTGGAGTGAGCTGATATTTAAATGTGTATTTAAAGATATAAATTTTATTTGTTTTTAACAAACTGCAGCTTTTTCACATATTTTCAAATAATACTTTATCATTTTAGGAAGTCGATGAAAACTTCTGTTTGATGCTTAATAGCATCTTCTTTAATAATGGGACTGCATCTATTAATACAGTACTATAGCAAAGTCCTTCCAATTGGCAACTAGTTCTGTCTCAAAAAATCTGGGATAATACAGAGCTAAATTCAATAGGGATTAATCTTTATACTAACTTTATGGAAAGATTTTACTAGCAAGACAATAAACAAGTTTAAACAAAGTCATAGAAAGAAAGCTAAACCTCTTAAAATGATACTCATACGCTATCATTTTATAAATTGAGACAATCATTTTGGAAAGCAATTCTACTTATAAAAATTTGCCTTAGGGAAAAAAAACTCAGATTGTGTAAAAAGCTATATACACAAATGTATCCATTACAAGATTTTTAGAATATTAGATAAGTAGATATGATTGATGGTCATAATAGGAAAAAGAATAAACTTGTGGCCAAGCCTATTAGTGGATAAATAAGCAATATTTAAATACAATATATATGATGCACCTGTATGGAAATACACTTAAGATACAACAGTAAGTAAAATTGGATGAATATTAAAATGTTTTGAGCATGTATTTGAAATAGTGAAAAACCACTCAAAGATCAAATTGATCTTTTAAAATAAAGAGTGTATGGGTATTTGCTTTGTCTGTTTTCAAAGTGATGTAGAATCTCGTTAACTTTGCAACTTAAATGAATAAAGGAACTAATTTATGGATTATCTTACTACTAATGGGCAACTACATAAATTATACCTCATTTTATCTTACGAGAACTTGATGAGATAGTTATTATACCCATTTTAAACAATAAGAAAATATGAGCCAAATTGGGAATAAGATCTACTCAAGATCATACAGGTAGCAAATGGAAGAGCTAGGATCAGCCAAAAGCTGAGACCACACCCAGGTTCTTAACTCTTCTACAGCAAGGCTTAAACACAAGTGAATAATCTAAACTCAGATATTTTTAAATGCCCACTTGGTTACAAGCTGTTAATGTTCTTGAAATAAATTTTTTTCTTGCTTTATAATAGCCAAATGAACTCTTCTGATCACTAAACCACTTGAGGAACAGTTCTCCTTTTTTCTCTCTCTCTCTTTCTTTTTAATAGATCAAAAGATCATCGTTTAAAAAGCATAGATAAAAACCAAACCCGCAAATGAGGACATATGACAAAAACTAACAGCTTATGTAAGTTAAATTACTGAGAAACTTTAGGTAAGCAATGACAATACACATTATCTGATTGAAATGTAGCCAACTGAACTCAGTTTAGATGAACAGGCAGGCGCACTCCTGAAACAAAAAGAAATATGAATAATACAGTAGTGTGTATTTTACTGTGTTAGCAGTTCTTTTGTATTTTTGGCTTTAACCTTGACCAGAAATGACACCCTGTCACCCAGCATTCTTTGGCATTCTTTTGCAGCTGCTTATGCTACTGACATCACAAGCGTGATTTCTGGTTTCCTTCTGACACTATCACCATCCTTAGTTGTATGGCTCAACTGATGGTGACAATACTTATGACTTAAGCTTGGGTAATATTTTTCAATTTCTTTAACTCTGCATGCTTTTTGAAAATAAAAATCAAATAAAATTTGTTTTTGCATTTTTAATAAAATAAAACACAGAGACAAAGAACTTCCCAAAATGCTTCTATAGCTTATTGGATAATTATAGGGCAGACACCCTTGTACCCATAAATGAGGTCAGGAAATAGACCTTAGCCAGCCACCCCAGACACCAATTTATGTGCCCCATCCCTATCACCATCCCTCCTCCTAACAATTTCTCAACTTTTTCGAGCGAACATTTCCTTACATTTTAATGGATTTATAACCCAAGTGTTTATCATGAGATTCTATAGTTTAACTTTTTAATTTTATTGTCAGGTGTATTTGTAAAGATTTCTTTTAATTTTCAGATTCCTTTTCCATCTCTTTCTTTTTCTTATAAATTAACTATCTGCCGGTCATTTAGTCTGCAAAATGTCCCATAGTATGTATGGACTGCAATTAGAATAATCCATACTGTAAGAGACCCTATTGTGAGAGTTTAATATATCCCTTTGTCCTCTGTACTTCCTCCAAATTGGTGCTGGAGTCCTGAGACATAATCATTCACAATTTTTGTCTTTTATAAAGACTATAGGTGTTTCATTTGTTTGTTTGTTTTTCATATGGGGCAGTATCTTCCTGCCCCTTCAGAGCTTACAGCCTAACCCCAGCACTCACCCTGACTGGGTTGGGCATAATCCTCCCAAATTCAGCTCTCGTCTCAAGCTGGCCCGTTGTGCTTGTCAATAAACAACTCTTGGCTCTTTGAAGATTCTTCTGTTTTCAGATACATCCATCACTCTGTACTTTCCTCTGCATCCTGCTGTCACTGACTCTGAAATCACAAGGACTTATGGTTGTTGGTAGTTTGTCTTGATCTGCTTATATTTTGAGGTTCATAGGGATACCTTGTAATTTAATTTCATATTAAATATTATCCATGGGATTTTGATTTTACTACCTAGTTGCTCTATGTGATTTTATGTGGGGATGCAGGGTGATTCAAATCTTTGTAGTCATCATCATCCTTCCAATATACCATTTTGCTTTTGTAATTCCTACAAGAAGGAAATGAGTGAAAATCAATGAAAAACAATGGTATTTTAATAAAATGCAGAACTCTTGAAAATCACTGGTTTTCCAAGTTATGCTACTTTTTCTACCTTTTGTGTAGAAGCCACAGCAGATAATCCAAATATCAAACTGGACAGACAGGCTTTTTACATAGATAGTTAGAGAAAATAGCAGTCAAGGTGCTACGGGTGGGTGTTAACAACTTTTCTCTGCTGAGTTTGCTTGAAGGAATAAACACTCCTGATGAGAAGGACCATATAGTATTCACAGTAAAAACATTATTTGCTGTAAATAGATCTTTGACAAATCTGTTCTTATCGATAGATGAGAGCTCTAATTACCAAACTCCGTTAATATATTGAAAAAATATTTTCTAAATATTATAAGAAATTATGGACAACAAACTTAGTAACAAAAACAAATTCAAAGTAGGCATAAATTCTACAGACAAAGTCAATGACAATTTAAGAGAATGCGTATTTCTAAATCCCGTTTTTACCTGGAAGCTGCATTACATCTACTGTAATTATTTTCTAAAATTTTATTTTATTATGTATTTTCCTAATATACACAATGGCATTATATGCATATATATACATATATTCTAATATGTGTGTGTACCAGGGGTGGTGATAGTACTAACAAATATGTTTAATTTCATATAAATGATTCCCCAATTCATCCATCCCCAATAATGCTACTTTAATCTTCCATTTTTTCCTGTGTAAACTACTGCAATAGCTTTTTATTTGGTTTCCTTGCTTGAACACTTGCCTTCTATAACCTATTTTCACAAAGCAGCAATTTTTTGAAAATTAATCAGAACTGTGATTGGCTATTTAAAACCCTCCAATGATATTCCATTGTGTGTAGAATTATATACAAGTTTTCTGCATGATCTAGAACACACATCATGGAACTCTTGTGGCCTGCTATACTTCCACAGATACATGCCTTTCAATACTCACTCTCCTACTCACTGAGAACATCCTTAAACATCAAACCCTTGTAAAATTGTCCCATTCCAATCACTCTGTTATGTTTTTCTTCATAGTTCTTGACATTATCATACATTGTCTACTTATTTATTTTTTATTTTTATGAACTCCTTGTAAGCTTTGTGAGAATGGGGACTTTTTACTTTGTTGTTGTTGTTGCATTCGCTACTTAATTAACAGATGAATAAATCTGGGTTTGCACTAAGACTAACAGGCTATCAGTCAAATAATTCCACTATCAAGTAATTTGCCATGATAATTTAAATTGACACTGGAAATCAAAACCAAAATTAAATAGAAAAAATAGCGTTGTTTGGATCAAGAGATACTTGGCCAATGGGAAAGTTCTAGGTAATTTTAGTATCCTGCTTTTTAAATTTATCTGATGCTGTATGTAAGTCACAGCAAGCTACCCTGTCAGTGCATTTATTGCTTCCAACTTTCTTTAACTTCTTTGATTTGACATTATTGCAAATAGAAAGAAAGGAAATAAAAGAGGAGGAAGAAGTAGCCTAAAATAAATAAAAAAGAGCTTCACCTAGAAAAGCTAGGAGCAAAACAGTGCTGAGAAAGGAAACCTGACACCTGCCCAGGGTTAGGTGTTCATCAGATGAAATACAGACGGAGCTGAATTTTCTCGGTGAGGAGCTTTCATGGGTGGAGATCTCTGTGGGCTGAGTTACTATTATTCATCAACTTGATTTGTTTAAGTCGTCATACTCTCTGAATCAAAATATTCTCAGGCTTTCCATTTTCATTTCTTAGTGAACTAAATGGATAAGGTTTGTAGGACTACCATGGCTAATACAAATACAGTATATGGAATTTTATCATTCTTCTTATTTTTATCAAACTACTAACACTAGTACATGAAGAAAATCTACACTGACCCCCCAAAATACTCATAGTTTTTAAAACATAGGGGAAAATATCCGCATAAGATAATTGCTGTTCCAGACACATTGCTGACCTAGCATAAGCAGTTGCAGAACTTGCCAGTTCTAGCAAATGATATTTTTAAAAGTAGCAATTTCTTCTGTTTTATGCACAGGGTAAGTGTGTAGGTCATGCTCATATAATGTTCAATGAAAATTCTAATCAGTTAAAACAATGATAAGAGAATAATGATTTATCTGATTTTTGAAGTCTCTTTAAGAACTGTAACATGTAAATAGATTAGTGTTTAACTAAAATTAAATCAACTGTTTAATATTAACTTGATTAAATGATCTTGAGAAATTGTATAACTACAAAATGCCTTCTGAAAAGCCAGACATGTGATGAATTGATAAGATTGCTAGCATGATGGGTTAATGCACTAGATGGCACTAATTGTATGCCTTTTAAGTATTATAAAATAGAATTTAGTGTGAAAAAAGAAAGTACCTCACACTTGAAATGTTTTTATCAGGTATACTTTATGAAATTTCTTTGATATGTTATTTGTAATTTCTTATTACCGTTTTTCAGATCATCAGAAAAAAGAATTAATTATAGTCACTTTGATATTAAGTGAATTTCAAATTGAAAAATATAATTCCAGGATTTTTTTTTAACCTAAAGAAACTAATTTACTCCAGGCAAGATGCAAAAGTATTCTAGTACAGAGGATTATGTGATTCAATTCAAGTGAAAAGTTCTACACCAATTACATGGTTTTCCATGAACTTTACTTATCAAAAAGATTAAAGTCTCAGAAAATAAATAAATTCTTTAGATTTTCTAAACAAAGTCTAAACCTTAAAACATGAAAGTAATTTTGTGCTCTGCAAAATTCTTTCCTTGTGATTTTTAGCACACAAACTGGGAAAGAGGGAAAGAGGATGAAATCTTGTTACTTAAAGAACAAAAGCAAGACTATAAATGAGACAAGTTTCAAAATAAGCAGTTTCTATTTAAGGTACCTTTTAGAGACAAACTTTAGTAACCACTGTTTTATTTATTAATAAATATAAGGAAGGCAAAACCATTAATTAATCTATGCCTACTTTAAAATGAATAAAATATTGATATTAGGGGCATCGTGGTTAATTATGAACCTGTTGGTTTTATTTCAAAATTTGATTAAATAATTTTACACTTTTTGTTATACTCAAAAAGATAACAGTATCTGTTCAGGGTGTAATTTTCCTTACCCAAACTGGACATTGTTAAAGTGAGCATAAATCATTACTGACAACCAAGGTGTCAGTTACTTCAATATAGAAGTGGTTGAGGAGTTTCCTTAAACTCTGGACATCCAAAGTTTCATAAGTTAATTAGCTGAGAAAAAGTGAACACACACAATAGAGTGGAATATGTGAAATTCCAAATCATTAATAAAATGCTGACACTTGCACACACAGGCACATGACTAAAACTGCTTGGGGCTTTCCAGCCATTTCCTTCTTATGAATAGCACCATGAACTTGTAGATTCATGGGGAAGTTTTTAAAAACTCCTTCATTTTTTTTTTTGAATTTTATTTTCAGGTGGGACAACAGTGGGGCTGGTGGTGGAAGTGACAGGACAATAGAGTGGTAGTAATGGCAGAAGGGGAGGTGTGCAGGAGGAGGTTATGGAGGACTAAATAGATGGCCGCAACCCAGGTCAACACGCAACCTTACCTCTTTGGATCAGAATTCCCGGATATGTGGTTGACTGTAGTCAGTGTTGTGTCCAAATTAATCCATACTCCTTCATGTTAGACTGATGATTTTAAAAAATCAAAATAAATAAGTTAAATGTAAAGAATAAATCATCCTTCTTGCTCTTCCTCACTTGCTTTCTTGCTCTCTTAGTAATTGCTCAATGTTCAGTCTTTAAAGTATCGATTTTATTTTAATGGTTTTTATTTTGATACTGATGAGTCTGTGCAAATACTGGAAATTCAGTACACTGAAAATGCTCTCTACAAAATTCATTCTTTTATGAGTTACAGAAATGATGGAAGATGTTTTGAAAGGTACTCTAGGTTTGAATGCTACCTAGAAAATTCCTCCAGTACTCAGAAAAAATACTCTATAATGATTTCCTTTCTCACACTACCATATATGAGGTTCTCCCTCTCTCTCTAGTACTACGTTGGGTTGAGGTTAACTTCCCAAAATGCACAGTGGAGCCCCATCCATTGTTCCATCTTCTTTTGAGATTGTTCATTTTATCTTTATCCTCTTTCAGAGATTAATAAATAACTAAAATGTAGGGGATATAAACTCATTTCTGTGAGTTTGAAAGCATTTAAATGTAAGAAATAGAAGGAATGTACTAAACTGGTCTTGTAGATTGCTTTAATAACTCAATTTTTTGTGTCTTTTGAAAACATTTACAGTTACATCATCCAAAATAATTCATAAAGTTAGAACTTGCAAAGCAAGTAAATAGGTTGATGACTCACATTATTAAAGGATAGTCTATTTTTTTAAAAAAACTTTTATTTTTAATTATTATGCTTACATAATGGTTGTATATATCTACAGGGTCCATGTGATGTTTTGATGCAGGCATGCAATGTGTATTAATTAAATCAAGGTAATTGGGGTATCCATCACCTGAAGCATTTATCATTTCCTTGTGTTAGGAACATTCCAATTCCATTCTTTTAGTTATTTTAAAGTGTAATTTATTATGTAATGAAGACATTTAATTTTTGATGATTAATATACTTTTCTCACACATAGCATTAATGGGTAAACAGGAGACTGTACTATATATATTTCTTCAAATATTTCTACAGGCTACTTGCCACTCACCTTATTTCATTTGCTCTCAGTTTACCTTTGGTAGATTTGTCAGAATTTTTTAAAATTAAATTTTCAAAATTTTCTAGAAAATAACTGTTTCTATATAAAGTTATTAATGTATAAGTATATTATAATTCACATGCTCATTTTAGACCTTTAATTTTAAAAACTCAAAATATAGGCTCTTTGATAAGCTCTAAATCTATGCTTCATTTGTCAAATTAACAAAATGTCTGTTATATGAATATTACTTATGTCAGCTATAATATAGATTTTTGTCATTCACTTAGTAAATATTTACTAAGTGCTCACCATGAAGTACAGTGTTTTGGAAACAAAATAGCAAGCTTACTTGTCTCCAGAATACACAGAATATCTCTTGGTATAACAGAAAAGTCTGCCATTAAAGAAATGCTCTTAATTACTTCCTCAGTTACAATTCTTTAAAATCTTGTCGAATAATTAATATTAGCACTAAGCTAAAAAGAAGCCTAGGGATAGCCTAGGTGTATTTCTGTTTATTCAGATCAAGGAATTCTGTCCCAGATATTGAGTGTTGACTTTTCCAAGTTCACCTATTTAGTCATGGAAAAGAACTAGAGTACAGAACTCCTACAGCCAGGAGAAAAACTATCCCAGCTCCTTAAGGACTGGGTATTGTATATAAAATCTGTCAATAAAAAATAAATCAATGTGTTTGTTCTCTCCCAAATACCTGGTGTCACAAATCATAATTATACATACAATAAGCTTTTAAAAATTATTCTTTACAATTTTGTCTTCATTCTTCCTTGCAGATTTGGTAAATGTCTATGTCTTATGATTCAACTGTTTGCTTCTGATTTAGAATGTTGAGCTGATTCAGAATAAAAATGTGAATATGGCCTTCAAGAAAGAGCACATTTTCTTCATAGGTCACAGATTACACTGTGAAAATGGCCATTTAAAAAAATGATGTTACTAAAGGCATGGCAAGGATGATAAGCCTGCCTGCTTTTGTGATAAAGAGAACCTCCACATGTTTGCTGTTCCCAGTCTAGACTGATCTGACTAGAAGTGACTCTATGTTGGTGATTTATTGTCATCCATATCACATTCCAAGCTCTAAAACTTCACTGTGTCACTGCTGGAAACTCGTTGCAATCAAAATAATTTCTAGTGAACTATTGGAAACAGTTAATTTCCCAGGGATTCTGCAAAAAATATGTCGATCAAAAAATAAATTGATTTTGACTCACCAGTCTTCCAATTCTCTTCACAGAATCTTCCATTCCATAGCCCCATAGCATCCCTACCTTTCATTTCACAAGTCTGTTACTATCTTTGGTCCATTTCTCTTCTCATTACAAAAAAAATTCATACATACTAAAGTAAACCATCAAGAAGCATAGCTTAGATACCTGACAACGAATCTCTTTAAAAATCTATAGTTTCCTTCAACTTCCTGTGAACTGCTAAATGTAGAGTGTGATTATCTCCACATTGCTGTCATCTGAGCAGAATTCAAAATACTTAGTTTTGGGAGGGGAAAAGCCATTTAGCAAAACCCGTTTATTCATGAAAAGTAATTGTGGTCAGACATATTTAGCTTATATTACTGGCATTCATCTTGAAGTTCTGTAAATATTTATAGTGAATTTCAATGCATGTAAATACTGTATACCGTTTCAGCAATTTAATGGGATTCATTTAAAGGACATGAAAAAAATGGACTTAGCTGCCACACTTCAAAGAACTGAAGATATTTTTCATTTATTTTCAAATGTGTATATTTCAGAATAGTAAGGTCCACATGGAAAGAGAATGTGTGTCTGTCTCTGTGCAGAATGTACTTTAGATGCACCATTTTAGTTGTAGGTATTTGAATGGGATGCAAAATTGGGAACTTGGAATCTGGGTTGAGACAATTTTACCATCCTTAGCATTTTAACAGAAAAAGAGAAAAAAAAAATCAGTATTGAGTTATGGGACAATATTAATTGTCCTTTTTTTAAAACTTCATTTTGTCTGTACAAAGCAGTCCTGAAGATTACTTTCATACATGGGGACACACACCAACACACATGTATAAAAATTTGCATATTCATTCTTGGACAAATTATGATAAATTTTTGATCAGTAATTTGAGAAATATTTTAGTTAGAAAAATAGTTTAAATTAGTAAAAATAAATTATATTTGGTTTAACATTTGACAACACTTTGGTATGAGCTTTGTAGTCCTAGTTTTCTCAGTATGTGGTATTCACTCTATTTTAGAAAAGAAAATATGACCAATAGGAAAAAACGTATAACAACTAGAACTATCAAAATTGAGCAGCTTACCTGATATGGCCACAAGAGAAATAAAAATTTTTTATTTAATATAGGACTTTTTAGGCAATAAGGTGCCTTTATATACAATATAATACTCAATTCTCATAAGAAAATATGCAATTAGTGTCATTATACTCAGTTTATGGAGAGAAAAAGAAGACTTAAATAGATTAAATAATTTTTTGAAGATCACACACACGTCTTGAAAGTAGTAATGTGCTACTAATACTGATTTGAAGTCTGTGCTTTGTCCATTTCTGCCCTACAACTTGATACACAAAACTATTGCAAGAGCAAGATTTGGGGAACAATAAAAGTATAAACTTGAACTTTTGCTAGGACAAAGTAGAGGACATACAACAGAAAATTTTGTTGAGAAAAATTCTACCAACCAGGTAGTAGTGCTAGTTGTATATCTAAAAAAGATACAGGCCAGGTGAGGTGGCTCATGCCTGTAATCCTAGCAGGGCATTGTGGCATGTGCCTGTAGTCCCAACTACTTGGGAGGCTGAGTCAGGAGGATCGCTTGAGCCCAGGAGTTTGAGGTTGCACTGAGCTATGATGAAGCCACTGCACTCTACCCAGGGTGACAAAGTGAGACTCTGGCTCTAAAATAAATAAATAAAATAAAATAAAATAATTAAAAAGATATAGAAACTCTGACATGCAGTGGCTCAAAATCCATGGGAAAACTAATAAATTTATAATTAATAATAATACTATAATGTAACAAGTGCTGAATTATTAATAACAACATAAATAAAGTATGTAAATTCAGAAAAAGCAGATAATAATTCATTTGATGACAGAAGAAGTAACTTGGGATACTGAGATGCCAAGATTTTCTGGACAATACATAAAATTTTAGATTAAGAGGGAAGACTCTATAGTCATAGAGTTAATATGATCATTAAGTTGATCTACTTAAACAAAATATTTATAAATAAATCGATCAGTTACTTCATTAGGTATAGAATTTGAATTTTAATATCAGGCATCCAGAACCTTTCTCACATTTTTTTGTAGATAGAGTCAAAATATTTCTTTATTGAACTGAATCTAAGTTGACCCTGCCAGACCTCTCATGTTGTTTTTCATATGCGAAAGGTCTATTCTTTGCAAGATTGGTGTGTGTGTGTGTGTGCATGCACACTTGTGTGTGTGTCTGTATGTGTGTGTAAATGCAATGAAAAGAACTATAGAAATTCTTTCTCATTTAATCTAAATTTACTTTCAATACCTACCATTCTCCATTAACAAATATATTCCCTTCATTTTTATGGTGAGTAGAGTGCACATTTTATAGGTTGTGACCTAAAACACAGTTGAAAATCTTCATATTAAAGTATATAGATCCTCTATGTCTGAAAAACGGCAAGGCTATATTTAAATGGTTTGCCAGCAAGGAAGGGGGCTCCAGTGGGCACGGTGGGTGGCTGCTCTCATGTTATAACATGCACAGGGTGGACTTTGCTCTCTTCCATGGCTCCAGACATCCAAAACACTGCGTTTTCTCTGTCAATCCTATTGTGCCAAGTTAGTACTGCCAGCCACTATTTATTTTAAAAAGTTGATAATGACTGGCGTCACAGGGAGTGCTTTCAGTGATAAATATCCTTGAAAAATGCCATTTCCCTAGTTGCCATTTTTGTCTTTTCAATATTACATAATAGCCAGCATATTCCAGGGAAAGAAAATGGCCACGTGTTTGTAATATATGTCAGTCAACGTTTCCATTCCCATTATGGCGTGGAATGTTTAATTTCTAAACTCTAAGTGCTTAATGGCTACTGGTTATTTTCTCGTCTCTACAAACATTACCTGTTTCAGCTGTAGTTCGTGGAAGTCTGCCCATATAATAAACAGTAATAGATGAATCGCCTCAGGGTAGTCTCTGTTTCTTGGTTGCACAGATAATTTCTAAGTTACTTTTCCACTTAAAGATAATACGATTTTACTTGGATACCAGGGCTGCCAAATTTGGGCTTACAAAGTTTTAATATTGCAGTTAGTTTTCTGTAATAACGCCTTTTAGCAAGGTATGCCTTTCTCTCAATATGAACCCCCACCCTCAACATAAAAGTGCCCTCAGAGTTACTATTTGAAGTACTGTTTTTCAGAATACTACATTAATTGAGAGAACATTATCCTTCAGGAAAGAGACCTTCTAAACAAGACTGAAGGAAAATCAAGAATAGTAGGACCAGGAAAGTATTTATATTTAACATTAATGCTGTCCTTGAATGCCCTGGTCTTATAATTTAGTGAGCTATGCACACATATTTCATTTTATAACATAAATGTGTGTGCTAACATGTTGTGGTTACATAAATAATTTTATTTCAATATAAATAATTTTGAATGGAAAAAAATGATCTGTGATTTTAGAAATTCCAGGGTTGCTCCTTCAGTAATGGAGAGAATTCCTTTAGGTTAATAGTTCATGTCAACATTGGTATTTTAAATTTTAAGTTTTGCCTGCGTGAAATTTCTGTACATGAAAAATACTTGTTCAGTATCAATTTTTTTGCAATAAAGTACGTGCTTTGTATTGTTAAGTACAAAATTAAATGGTATTAAAAGCAGACTTGTTCTGTTGCCCGTCTGGTTGTGGCTAGTTTAGATGATGATATTTAGCCACATCCCAGTACACTGAATGAAATAGAGACATTCCAAATTCTAATGTTGAGAAAACATCATTCCTCTCATTCTCAGAAAAACAAGCTAATAGCTCTTAAGTTGAAATGCATTTATTTATCTAGGTGGTCCAAAAAAGCACCCTAAAGTCATTTATCTCTTCTGTGACTATAAGTGTGACCAATAAAATTGATAATCAAATTAAGATAAGAAAATGACTGTTACATTTGAACTGGGATATGCAGAGAAATATGTAGTATCTAGAATAATTATATTAGTAGACTCTTTATCCTAGAACTAGCTTTAGCTTTTCCTAAAGCAACCCTGAACATGAAATGTTCCTTTAGGAAAGAAAGCCTTGGTTTTAATTAAGAGATAAAACAAATATACATCTATTCATCAATGAAAATACTGTCATAAATGTAACCCTCCTATGTTCAGACCAAAGTCAGAGGCTCATGCTAACTATCTTCTTCAACTTCTGGAAGTTTTCTCACCACCAGAGACAGCCACTGACAAAAAATGAAGTCTGGAAAACGATGAGACTTAAAAACAAATTTAATAAAACTGAGAGTGTACTCTTGTTAAAGGAGTTATTTGATAAACAGAGCACTATGAATGTTTGCCACAGGAAGTAGCTGGAAGGGCTTTTTTAGTGCATTATCTGATACTGCGTCTAGAAGGATTAATGCAGACTTTTTGGTATGTCATGTACATTTTTGATTGCAGTGATTAGAACCATGATTAAATGACCCCACATAAAGCAATAGGAAGAAAAACAGAGCTTTCCCTTTGACTTACATTTCATCTGTTGTTGAGGTTTCTGTGCTTTAAATGTGGTATGGCTGTTCTATAAATATGTTTCAATTGTCTGAACCATTTCCACCAAAAAAATAATTAATAGATTGCAAGTGTATTTTTGAATATCTCACTTTCATATACTCAGCTGTGTAATTCTCTTGGCATGAAATATTTTTATATAAAAATGATTTAGTAGTAAAATTTATAAACAGGTTTTTGCAAAGGAAACAAATTGCTTGGCACTGGTATTCTCTTAGGGCATTTTGAGATAAAATGTGAAAAGGATATTCATGCTAATAAAAAATGACAGAAAATAATTTTTGTAGAAAATGTGATTTATTATAGTATGTTATGTATATGTTAATTGAAATAAAATTATGAGTAATTAACCTTATAACAAATAATAATAATGTGCAATATCACTCTGGTTTGCCACCAAAAATAATTCAAGATTCATGCATAAATAAGGGAACATTAATTAATCTACTCTTTAAAATGGTTGGCCATATTCTGTAATACTTTTTTTTTAAGATTGAGGGAAATAAGACTTAGTGCATATTATACAGAACCCTACTTTAATTGAATTCTACAATAATTATTACTATTCAGAGGCAAATATTTAACTTAGTGAATTTATGCATTGGAAGTATTTGGCATAATTTGCAATGAGGAGAGGGACTATAAGTTGAATATGAGAAAAATTAGGATTCTTTCTAATTTTTACAATTTTAACAATAATTTCATTATTTCTTACTTCAACCTTGTAAGTGTAGGATTGTATTGAAACTACGATGTATGTCTCAGAAAATGATAAGGCTGCCCTGTGGAGAATGGATTATGGGTAGACAAGATTTTCCATTGCAAGAGTTGAAGCATACGTGTTAGGAATCCTCTAAAAGAAGTCTGGGTGAGAGATGATAGTATCTTGGACTAGGTGGCGATTTGGATGAATATCGGTAATATAAATGGAAATGGAATATAATCAATTGAAAAGACAAAAATCAAGGAGTACGCTTCTATTTTTACTCGAATACTTGGGTGGATATCAGTGCCTTTCTGAGACAGGAAAGATTTGGAGATGGAGAAAGTTTGGGGAGCAAGGGATGAGGGGAAAGAATTTTATTTTGGACACGCGAAGTGAAACACCTGCTTAACTCAGATTGAGTTCTCTGAAAGCAGAGGCTGAGATAAGGTTTCTTACGAAAATGCTTTATTGAGGAAGCAATTTCAGGAGGAGTCTCTAAGGAAGTGTGGGAAGAAGGATAGGGAATGGGCAATGTGTAAGCAAGGGTGGAGTTTCAGTGAGAGTTGAGCCTCAGGAGGAAGTCATGAGGCAGTTGGAAACATGATTTATGCCCCACAATCAGGCTTATCATGAGGGAAGGAGGCCATATTAGTCAGAAATTTACTGCAGCTATCCTTTGGGAGATGCTTAACCTCCAGAGCCAGGTGGCCCCCATCAGCTGAGATCAATTCCTCAAGCAGGATGCAAATTCTCTATCAACCAACAGCCAACACTCAGAACCACTGGGGTATGAATGTGTTGGCCTGGTTAGAGAGATCTGGGCAGAGCATCAGCTGCATCCTACTGCAACATGGAAATGCAGGTCAAAAGATGAGTCAGAACTGGAGATAAATTTGTTGATTGCAGGTTAGAAGAGTGGCAAAGTGGCCCCATAATTTAAGTGTAAATTAACTGATATTTCTTTACAAGCCTATAGAAATAATCCCTCCATGCCTCTCACAAAAACCTCAAGCTTCTTAGTCACCTGGACCCTCATCCTCAAGCTGTATCACGGGCTGGAGATGAGGCAAGTGTTCTCCATTTGCACTCACAAGTTATCATGTTTTACAATCTTTTCTTTCAAATGCTCTCTGTTATACCTTCAGACTTTACCTCTCACTACCTTTCACTGTGGTTGTTATTACCAGCCTCTCAAAAGAAGACATATAAATGGCCAGCAGGTATATGAAAAATTGCTCCATGTCACTAATTATCAGAAATGCAAATGGAAACCACAATGCATTATCACCTCACACCTGTCTCATGGCTGTAAAGAAAAAAAAAAAAAGATAACAAATGTTGGTGAGGATGTGGAGAAAAGAGAACCCTTGTATACTGTTGGTCATCATGTAAATTGGTGCTGCCGCTATGAAAAACAGTATAGAGGTTCCTCAAAAATTTAAAAGCAGGTCTACCATATGATCCTGCAATCCCACTTCTGGGTATATAGTCAAGGGAAGTGCTGTCATGATCTTAAACAGGTAATTGCACTCCGATTTTTATTGCACCATTATTCACAATAGCCAAGACATGGATGCAATCAAAAGGCACATTGAAAGATGAATGGATATTGAAAATGGGGACTATATATACACAATGGAATATTATTCAGCCTTAAAAATGTTTTCTCATTTGTAATGGCAATGATGAACCTAGAGGACATTATGCTAAGTGAAGGACACTAGACACAGAAGGATAAATACTATATGACTTCACTTACATGATAAATTGAAAATAGTCAAACTCCTAGAAGCAGAGTGTGGAATGATGGTTGCCAGGGGCTGGGGAAATGTGAACCAGGGAAGTATTTGTCAAAGGGTACAAAGTTTCAGTTGTGTAAGATGGATAAGTCCTAGAGATCTGCATGGCATAGTGCCTATCATTAACAAGACCGTATTATATACTTAACATTTTGTTATGAGGGTAGATCTTAAGTGGCCTTATCACAAATAAATAAGAATAAATAATAAAAATGGGAGGAAACTTTTGAAGGTGATAGATAGGTTTATAACCTAGATTGTGGCAATGGTTCCACAGGTGTTTACTTATCTCCAAACTCATCAAGTTGTACACATTAAATATGTACAACTTTAGGTAAGTCATTCATATCTCAGTAAAGTAGTTTTTAAAAAGTCTGTTAGCCTACAATTCTATAATGCACAGTGAAAATATTTTTTCAAAAACAAAGCCTAAATAAATCTTTCAGACTTAAAAAAGCTGAAAGAATTAATTACCTGCATATCTGCACTAAAAGAAAAATTAAAGGAAGTTCTTTAGGCAGAAGAAAAATAATATCAGATGAAAGTAAGAATTTACAGACATACAAACCAAAAACTAAAAAATAAAAATGAAGATAATTATACATGGAAAATATATAATGAAATATATAAAATATTTCCATATTACCTAAATCTCTTTAAAAACTAATTGCTTAAACAAAAATAATGACATTGTATTGTGTGGTTTATAACATGTATATAGTAAATTGCATAAATACTGGGAGAAAATTTAAAGTAAGCCACAGAAATAAACTAAGGTAGTAAAATTCAGTGAAATGAAAAACAGGTAAACACTAGAGAAAATCAATTAAACAAAATCTGGTCCTTTGAGAAAAATCAATAAAATTAATAAATCTCTAGCTAACTTGATAAAAAAAAAAAGAGTAGACACAGATTGCCAATATTATTGAGAAAAGTGACATCAGTACATATTTTATAGGTAACAAAAAATAATAAGGGAATATTATGAAGAACTCTATGCTAATAAATTTGAAAACTTAGATGAAATTGACAAGTAGTTTAAAAGACACAGGCTAACAAACCTCGTTCCAGAGGAAATATAGAAACTGAATGTCCTATAACTATTCAAGTAATCAAATATGTTGTTTAAAAATTTCTACAGGAGGAAAATAATTCCAAAACCCAAAAGTCCTCCAGGTTTATGGCTTCACTATCCATCAACAGGTGATGGATTTAAAAAAAAATGTTGCCTATCCCCACAATGAGAGAGCATTCAACAATAAGAATGAATATATCAAACATTTAAGTAAGAAACAGTACACATTCTACATGTCTTAAAAATATTGAAGGGAGGGAACGCTTCCAAACTCATTCCATGTGGCCAGCATTACCGTGGCACAAAAGTAGACATTACAAGAAATCTACAGCCAGTGTCACTCATGAACTATGCAAAAGTTCTAAACAAAGTTTTAGCAAATTGAATCAACAATATATTATCATATAAAAAGAATACTCTATCATGACTAAGTCTGATTTATCCCGGGAATACAAGGTTGGATGAACATTTGAAAATCAAATAATTTACCATATTAAGAAACTAAAAACGGAACTATATAATCATCTGTGTAGACACTGAAAAAGCACTTGACAAGACCCAACATCTATTTCTGATCAAATTTCTCAGCAAACCAGAAAGAGTAGAGCACTTCTTCAACCTGATAAAGGGTATCCATGGAAATTTATTTTATCTCTCTCTCTTTTTTTATTTCAGAATATTACACGGGAATTTGACAGCTATGTTAAGATGCAGTTTTACACAAATTGATTTATAGTTTCAAAGTCCTAGCAAGGAATTGCTGTAGAAATTGACCAGCTGATTTTATAATTCATATAGAAATGCAAAGGACCTAGGATAGCCAAAACAATTTTAGGAGAGAACTGAGTCGGAGGGCCAGCACTACCTGATTTCAAGACTTACTATGAAGCTAAAGTAATCGAGATAGTGGAATATTGTCAAGATAGGAAAATAAATCAATGAAACTCAATGGAGAGTCAAAATATTGACCCACCTGACTTTTGATAAAGCTGCAAAGGCAACTCAATTGAAGAATAACAGTCCTTTAAAGACTGCAGGTGGAATAATTGGATATCTATATGCAAAAGGGGGGGAGGAGGGAAGGAGGGAGGAGAAGAAGAAGAAAGGAAGAAAGAAATTGAATGAATATTTTATACAACATACAAATATTAACTTATAAAGAATCCTAGTCCTAAATTTAAACCTGAAATTTAAAGCATCTTGAATAAAACAGAAGAAAATCTTTTGAAACTTTGATTAAGCAAATTTTAAAAATATGACATCAAATGCATGATCCAGTTGATATGTTAGACCTAATCAAAATCAAAAACCTCTGTTCTTTGAAAGATATTAAGAAAATGAAGAGACAAGCCATGGAATAGGAGTATATATATGATTTTAAAAACTCTCATTTATAATATGTAAAATATATGAAGAACATAAAATTTTAATAATAAGAAAACAATAAAGTCAAATATATGGGCTAAACAGATACTTTGCCAAGAAAATATAGAGATTTCAAATACACACAGGAAAAGATGGTGACTATCTTTAGTCGCCAGAAAAATGAAAATGGAAACTAGAGCAGTGAGATTTAGCTACATAGCTAGAATGGCTGACATTAAAAAATATTAACCGTACCAAATGTTGGGAAGAATTAGGAGAAATGGAACTTTCCTACACTGTGAGTGGAATATAAAATGCTATACACACTTTTGAAAACAGTGCAACCATTAATATATACCTACCAATGATCTAGCCATTTCACTCTCAGCCATTTACCCTAAAAAACATATCTGTACAATTTTTTTAAAAAAGAATTTGTGGGTGGGCTGGGCGCGGTGGCTCACGCCTGTAATCCTAGCACTCTGGGAGGCCGAGGCGGGCGGATCGTTTGAGCTCAGGAGTTTGAGACCAGCCTGAGCAAGAGCGAGACCCCATCTCTACTAAAAATAGAAAGAAATTATCTGGCCAGCTAAAATATATATAGAAAAAATTAGCCGGGCATGGTGGGGCATGCCTGTAGTCCCAGCTACTCGGGAGGCTGAGGCAGGAGGATCGCTTAAGCCCAGGAGTTTGAGGTTGCTGTGAGCTAGGCTGACGCCATGGCACTCACTCTAGCCCGGGCAACAAAACGAGACTCTGTCTCAAAAAAAAAAAAAAAGAATTTGTGGGTGAAAGCGAAAAAGTGGAAACAACCCAAATGTTCACCAACAGGTGAAAGGATTTAATAAACACAGATCCACACAATGAGAGTATTCATTCAAAACAATGAACACTATTCTGGTAATAGACATACTAAAAGCCCTGACTTAAGCCTTATACAAGGTATACATGGAACAAAAACATTTGTACCTCCTTAATATTTTGAAATAAAAAAGAAAGATATTCAAAATAAAAAGAAATAAACTACTGATACCCATTACAACATGAATGAATTTCAATGTAATTGTGCTGGATGAATGAAGCCATAAACAGAATACATACTTATGATTCCATTTATATAAAACTCCAGAAAATACAAACAATCTAAAATAATCAATAGAATGGGAAGGAGAGGGGTATTGAGAAGTGGCAGGGCATATTCCAAAGGACACGAGGAAACTTTTGAGTGTAATGATATGTTCACTATCTTGACTGTGGTAATGGTTTCTTGAGTGCATATATATGTTAAAATTTACTCAAGGTTAAGCATTTGTTTATTACAGATTTCTGTCCCCAATTGGTTTATCTAGTTTCCATTTGTGGTAGCTAATAGGGAAAACTCTAAAATGCATCAACTCATTTTTGGAATGGAGGGAAGTGCATTAAAAGCTCTGGGGGCATAAAAAGCTGCATATAAAATCAGGCTGCACCAATTGATAAATGTTTTTCTTTGCTCAATTTACTTATTGTTTCTTAACCTTAGTTTTCTCATCAGTGAACTATCTTAATTACATGACTTTGTAATCCATAAAGCTCGATTCAAGCTCTTAGCTTGCACACATGCACATCTACAAAGGTAAGCATTTGCCACTTTCAATTCTCAGGATAACACATTCGCCCTTCCCTTCCCATTAGCAAGCGGTGCTAGGAAGATTAATCAGGTATGCTAGAGAGAACGAGGTGCTGAGGGCTTGAAGCTTGGAAAGAGGCTTATTCAGAGAGGGTGGTCAGGGAGAGCTTCCTAATGCAAAGGCATTTTAGCTTTAGAGACCTAAATGCAGTGAGGGAGAAAGCCATAGGGAAATCTAGAGGGAGAGCTTTTAAGAAGGAAAGAGCAAGTGCAAAGACCCTGAGGTGAGTATAAGCTTGGCTTATTCCCCAGGCATGGAGTGAATGACGGGAAGTGATATAGGAGTGGTAGGCAATTGCTAGATCATGCTGGCCTGCGTAGGGCTTTATAAAACATGTACAAGTTTTACTTGTTCAATTCTAAGTATGTAGGTAAGCCATTTGGAAGTTTTAAGCTGGATAGGAATCTGATGTTTATGTTTAAGGGTGTACTTTTGCTGCTCTGTGAGTGGTAAACTATAAGAATGCAAGAACATAAATAGGGAGGTTCTTTCTACCAGGCAATGGCTCGCTTTAGCTAAAAAGTCCAGCAAGACTCTCACAGAACGTATTCTTAGAAATTGTCAGTTCACCTACTCATAAAATTTTCTTTATTCTTTATTCTTTAATTCTTTATTCTTTTTCTTTATTCTCTTCTGTTGATTAGCATTTCAGTATACTTCTTTATAATTTGCATATGTGAATTATTACAAAAATGGCATTTTATAATGTATTGCTTCATAATTCTAAAAGAATGCTCATGCTTTAAAAAAACAATTAAATAAGCAAAAAACAAACAAATAAAAGGGGAGGAAGCTGAAGTATTTGATAAACAAAACCAAGAAAATAACCATACAGGTCATTTTTCATTTAATTTCTCTATAGCACTTCCTTAGAAATGCTATACATAATAGAAAGTAAGTATTTCTTAAATAAAAATATTTCCATTGTTAGTCATACAATTTCCTTCCCACATACTCTTTCCACTGCTAATTGTGACTCTCTTTCAATGTGTATTATTTATTTTCAGGGCTTGTCACATTTTTTTTCTATTTTTACTGAAGTATAATTGACAAATAAAAATTGTATATATGTAATATGGCAATGTTCCAGTATACATATACATTATGAAATAGTTGCCACACTCAAGATAATTAACATACACATCACCTCACATATTTATCAGTGTCTTTCTTTTTTTTCCTGTGATGAAAACACTTAATATACACCCTTTTAGCAAATTACAAATGTACAATATAGTATTATTAACAATGTTCACATTGCTGTGCACTAAGTTTCCAGAATGCATTCATCTTGTGTAACTAAAACTTCATACCCTTTGGCCAACGTCTCCCCATACCCTTACTCCCAGCCCCTGGCAAGCACTATTCTACTCTCTACTTCTACGAATTTGACTATTTTAGATTCTACATATAAGTGAGATCATACAGTATTTGTGTGACTGGCTTATTTCACTTAGCATAATGTCCTCTAGGTTCATCCATTTTGTCTCAAATAGTAGTATTTCCCTGTGTTTTAAGGATAAATGCTATTCTATTGTGCATATGCACATTTTCTCTATGCATTCATCTGTTAATAGTCATTTAGTTTGTGTCCATATCTTGGCTATTGTGAACAATGCTGCAATGAGCAGGAGAGTACAGATATCTCCTCTGGGTACTGATTTCATTTCCTTTGGATATATACTTAGAAAGGAGATTGCTGGCTCATAAGGTAGTTTTACTTTTATTTTTTTGAGGAAACCTATATACTGGCTTCCATAAAGGCTATATCAATTTGCATTTCTATGAAAGAGTCTAACGGTTCCCTATTCTCCTCCTCCTTGCCGACACTTACTATCTTTTGCCTTTTTGATAATAGCCATTCTAACAGGTGTGAGGTGATATCTCATCGTCGTTTGGTTTGCATTTCCCTGATTATTAGTGATGTTGAACACATTTTCATATACCTGTTGGCCATTTGTATGTCTTCTTTTGAGAAATGTCTATTCAGGTCCTTTGCCCATTTTTAAATTGAGTAATTTATTCATTTATTTATTTACTTACTTTTGAGTCATATGAGTTCCTTATATATTTTGTACATTAACCCCTTACCAGACACATGATTTGCAAATATTTTTTCCCAAAACATAGGTTGTCTTTTTACTCTGTTGATTGTTTCCTTTGCTGTGCAGACACTTTTCAGTTTGATGTAACCCCACTTGTCTATTTTCGCTTTGTGCTTTCGGTGTCACATCCAAGAAATAATTTTCCAAACCAATGTGAAGGAGATTTTCCTGCATGCCTTCTGCTAATTGTGTTATAGTTTCATCTTGTACATTTAATCTACTTGGAGTTGATTTTTGTATATGGTGGAAGATAAGGATCTAATTTCATTCTTCTGTGTGTGGATACCGAGTTTTCCCAATACCATTTATTGAAGAGACCATCCTTTCTCCCTTACGTATTCTTGGCACCCTTGTTGAAGACCAGTTGACCATAGATACATGGATTTATTACTGGATTCTATTCTGTTCTCTTGATCTATATGTCTCTTTTTATGCCAGTGTCATGCCGTTTTGACTACTGTAGTTTTGTAATGCATTTTAAAGTTAGGAAGTGTGGTGTCTCCAAGCTTCATTCTTGCTCAAAATTGCCTTGGCTATGTGGGGTCTTTTGTGGTTCCATGTGAATTTTCTTTTGTGGTTCCATGTGAAATTTCTGTAAAGGACATCATTGGGATTTTGATAAACATTGCATTAAATCTATAGATTATTTTGGGAACTATGGACATTTTAACAATATTAATTTTCTCCAATCCATGAAAAAGGGATGTCTTTCCATCTATCTATGTCTTCTTTAATTTCCTTCACCAATTTTTTAAACTTTTCAATGTAGAAGTCTTTCCCCTCATTTTCATGGACTAGAACAAGTTGCATTTTTTAAATCCAATCCCCTAAAGGGCTCCCGACAAAAAAAGTACCTTTACCCTTCTCTGAAAATTGCAAATGTTGGAAGTTTCTTGGGTATCCTTCTGGAGACATTCTATGTTAATATAAATAGAGATATCCTATGCACTATACTCAATTTTTCACATATATGTATTCTTTTGTCCTTTTTGCTATTTTTACTTATTGGTATGTTAGAATACATTCCATACCAGAACATAGTTTGGTATTCTTTTTTCTAGCTTCAGATATAAGTGTATCATAATTTATTCAACTAGTACCCTATTGACAGGCATGTACTTTGTTGCCAAACTCTTATGATTTTAATAGTGAAACAAATAGCCTTGCAATAAATCAAATTATACAGTATGTGTTTCGAAAGACAGATTAGACAAATCCCTAGATCTGGAATAGCTGCATTAAAAGGTAAGCACATCTGTAATTTTGGCAGATATAACCTTATATCAGCTGGATTTCCATTCCTTGATAAATTAAAATAATTATATCATATGAAATGATGAAAGCTGAAAGGAGATTTATTGAGGTATAAAGGTAGAAGGACAGAGATTTCTTTTCCAAATGCTGCTCCTCTGGGATCAGGACTTAATCATTAAAACATCAAAGATACAACTGTAGGGCAAATACGATAATCCAGTTGGCTAGTAAAGTTACAGGATTCATTACGGACTGTAAATATAAGTAAAACCATAGAGCCTTAGCTATGTGATAAATGGTGAAAGCAACATCTTATTAAATTCCCCAAAAATATGCAATAGCTAGTGCGAAGGCCTGCACATGCTGGGTTATGCTGCGTTGGAGGAAGTAGAAGAAGTTCAGTGTGGTAAGAATAAGGAAAAGAGAGGCAGGGGCAAAAGAAGAGGGGCGGAATAAGAGAGACTAACCATTTTAAGGAAGTAAGGCTTTATCTTAGAGTTACAGGGAAACCTAAGCAACTTTCGTTTGCTTTTTTTTTTTAATGAAAGAATAATTTTTTTTTTAACAAGAGAAAATGTGAATTTGAACTAGTAACTAAATTCAGAAATCCTAATGACTGTGACCTTTGAAATTAGAGTGAAATTAACTTAGGACCACTACAAATAAGAGCTATATTTTTACCTAAATAAATGTAAATATGGTGATATCCCTAAAAGCTACAATAAGTAGATTATGTAGAGATTTAGAAAAAGTTAGAGAAAAGAAAAAACTAAGAAAAATGCTTGGATTGTATCATAGTTAGAAAAATATTCATTGTCAGTGTGGAAGGCTTGGTATCTCATTGATAAAATAATTATGACCTTGTATTCCATAATAAACTATGGGTCTAATCTCATATTTCAGTTCTTACACTCCTTAAATTGACAGTGCTTGGAACCAGTCCAAGGTAGGGAATACTTTCAAATACCATGACTAGGGCACCCACAGTTTCCTTCCTTTCAATAATCTGCTCTCAATTTGTGCCTCTGAGATATCACTTTGAATCCATATTACCTTTATTTAATATGCATTCACATTCACACTCACATTCAGTTAAAAACAATCCTCGACATTCACTAGAATTTCACAAATTTCTGGAAAGTATAAGCAATAGTGTTATTTGTTTATTGCCACTATTATACATAAAAAATTGTGTTAATTTTTTGGAAACCTTATTAGGTTTACATAAAATTCATTACAGTGTTCTACTCCAGCACTTTTCCCTATCTGTCTGGATGCATTTCTATGGCTCTCTTTAAAATTTGCCAAAGAAAACACATATATTTTCCTGCAGTTAAAGCATCAAAGCTCCCACACAGAAAGCCATTCCCATGGAACCCAAATAAAAACATCAAGAAGACTGTTGGTAGACTAAATACATTTCAAGCCTCTTCCAGGTTTCTATTTAAACACACAGTCTGATTTTCACTTGGTTGACTCTCTTCTCTATTAAGCCCTGGGCACAGAGACCAGGACTTACTTTTATGGCTTTTCAATAGCAATGATGACAGCTAAGGCTAAACAGGCTTACATTAGATCTAGCAGTGCCAGCCAAAGCGCTTTACACAGATTATTTTATTTGAATACCAACAAATGAACACTAACAGAATCTTGCTTAGTACCAGCACCTGAGTTGTAATGGGCATCTAATAATTGTTGCATTATGACTAAATGGTTCCTTAATTTGTTACATATTCCGTGGTCTGAACCCAAGGAGACTGGGGAGGTTACCTGACAAAATGCAAAGCTTGATTCTGTTCTAGTTGTTAGTTTCTCTGAGTTTTCAAACCATTCTTTGTGTGGATTCTGGCCCTAGAGTTATGATCTTGCATTAATTAACATATCAAAGTTGTATGGTATTTTTTAACAGTTAACTAAGGTATTAAACTATATTTGCTTTCCTGTTATTATTCTCTTCTGCTTCTTTTTTAAAGATAAACTTTGCTGAAGAGGCAATTTAAGATACTACTACATGAAATGTAACCCTTAAGGTAGAGGTAATGACAGAAGAATGCTGAGCACACAAGTGATCGTTTAAAGCCACAACAAACGAATTCCTAAAGTGAATGAATATTGCTTGAGAAAACACATTGTTTTTTATTTTCATTTTTTCCCTCAATTCTAGAGCCTTAATGTGTGGTTGAATTTATAGGTTATTTATTGGCTTTACAAAGGAGGGATGGTCTCAGTACCCCTGTGAAATAATAACACACATGACTGATGCCATCCTATGAACTCAATTAGTCATGTGTGGGGCACCGACACTCAGAATAAGACTGATAATGTTATTCAGGCAGTAACGCAGAATTTAATGAATTCCAGGAAACAGGGGGGACCTTTCTCAGGTCACATTGTGTTGATCTGTCTTAGCTAACAGGCAGAGTAGGATATGTGTGTTCTTTTAGCAAGTGTAGTTTGGGACATAGAAGAGACCACTCAGCACAGATTTAGAACCTCATGATCCTAGAAAAAGAGCAGCATCATTCCAGAGCAAGTAAAACGTGCAACTTGCATCAGTGTTGACTTTTGTTGTGCATGATTCACAGCAAAGATATGTAGAACTATAGGAACTGTTGAGGAAGTTTCCAGTCCTCAAAGTACCAAATGATGCATCAAGGCACACAAATAAATTAGGAAATCTCTGCAATTGTGGTTGCAAAATTTACTGGATTGCAATCCCTAGAGTAGTAACCATGTTTGCGGAAATCCTTGTGCCTACAGAAAGCAGGGCTGCATACTGAACATATCCAAGGAGATCTGACACTCTATCTTTTGATGCCCCCAGAGGACTCCAGTGTATTTAAAACAGCAGCTCTGCATCAGTGGAAGGTGGTATAAAATTTAATTTCTACTTTAGAAACTTATAAAACATGTTTTAAACTTAATTTAGTGAAGATATATATTTCATACATTTTTAAAGTCTGATTTTCTGTCCTAAATACTCCATCCACGACTTTCATTTTACCCAAAATTGCAATTTTGAAGTTAAGGACTTATTGATTCAGTGCACATATCTCTTTCACTCTTCACTAATTTGCACCAAAATTCCAGCAGTGAGGTGGCAAGGTATACTTTCAGCGTAGCATTACTACAAAGCTTAATTGGTAGCTCTTCAAATGTTACCCTAACACAGTGCAGAGCTTTGCCTGACCTGATCTCTCCGTGACTTTCATTCACACTGAGGATAACTATTTATTTAACATTGCTACCTTTCTGCCAGACACTGGAAGGAGTAGGAACTTATATTCTAGAGATAGACCACAAAATATAGGAGTATACTGAGAATGTACCTAGGTGCAAAAGAATGTAATGAAACCTGGTATGGAGAAAAATAAAGACAAAAAGGGACAAAAAGTGCCAAAAAGTCATTGAATTTGATATAGGATAGCTAGGTCAGAGACAGCTGAAGTGGCAACATTTGAGCAAAGGCTTGAAGTAGGCAAGGGAAAGCTGTATGCATGTCTGGGAGAAGAGCACTCTATGGTGAGGAATAGCTCACAGGGAGTATATCTGCAGAGCAAGGAAGACACCATTCGTATCATCAAGGTCAGGAAGGGTGTACTAAAAAAAGAAGCCAGACAGGTAAGGGTGGTAGTAGGGTACGGACTTGTAATCTATCCCTGGTAAAGACTTCAGCTTTTACTATGCACGACATGGGGAGTATTGCAGAGTTTTGAGCTGCATGGCAATAGGGTCTCCCTGAAGCTTTGAAAATAGATCATTCTAGATGTTTTCTTGAGAAGAAACTTTTTAGGGGGAAAGGTAGAAGCAAGGAGATCAATTTTTAGGCAGCCAAGAGGTGATGGTGGCTTGGAACAGGGAATTCACTATGGAGGTGGTGACGGGAAGCTAGAGTGTGCAGTTTTGCACACAATGTATCACCAGGAGTCTCTGGGTGGACCTCATGCTCTGTCACTGCTGATTTCAGAGGGACTTCCTTCCACATGATCAAACAGCTCCCAAGCATCCCCTTCCATAGAATTCACCATTGGAAAGGGCTGAATTTCTATTTCCAGTTGGAAGATGTAGAAACATGTAATTGGCTCAGTTTGTCATATGGCTCTCCTAGAATGGAGTGTCCTACGTATAATGGGAAATAAATTCCCAAATTCCTGAATCCTCACGTGCCAGGAGACCTTATAAAGTTATCACTGGTGAAAACTCATTTATTTTGGTAGACACCTTTCAAAAATCACTTGGACCACTTTTCAGTCTGTCACCATATCAGAGCCCATAAATTTTTCAGCTCACAGCCCTTGGAGGGACCAATTAAATAGAAATTTCCAAATGTAATTTTATAAAGAAATTGGCCGAGGAGTCGCAGAGCTCTCTATTTCAGTCTGCTTCCTTTCTGCTTATGAAAGAAAAGCTATTTCATACGATAGAGGAAGAATATCAAAGACTAGACCAAAATTGTGACTGAAAATAAGTTGTATAGTTCATTCATATGCTAATCTGCACTGAAGTGGTTGAGATGTAAAAATCTAAACTCAGTTACTATTCTATTGCATATCTATGTCTTGTTCACTAAGGTATTACCAGCACCAAGCCCTATACCTGGCACATCACAGCAAAGCAATAAATCCTTATTGAATGAATAAATGAGTCTTACCATACTGGAAATGATGAATTTTCAATTTGCTTCTTGTATGCTGCTCTTTGGTGCAGGCTATAACTTTAAGCATGCTGGTTAGGGTGGGAGATGAATGTACCACCTGCTTAAAAGTCTGTTTTAGCATTGAGAGTATGATTTCAATTTACTATCCATTTTTTCATCAATATAGAATTATTTGCTTCCAAGAGACAATATGCTTCTTAAATCTCAATTGACAGAGATGGGGAAGAATAATTTTCTAGGTTTTGTTCTTTTCAGATATAATTTTATATTAATAATTACTGTATGCCTGCTAGTTCCAAACATAGATTGCAAACCAGTTTTGGAGACAAGGAACAAATACATGTAAAGCTAAATTATGACATAATAGTGATATAATATTGTATAAGAAAAAAACAAAAAGGTCACAGATGGATCATGATATTCTATAAACACTTGTCGGCTGTTGGGAACAGGGGATGTGGACACTCAGACTGCTGGGACCACATAGCACGTGGGATGGTCTGAACTGTGCCCCAACTCCCGAATTCATACGTTGAGGTCCTAATCCCCAGTACCTCAGAATGTAACTGTATTTGGAGATAGGCCTTTAAAGAAGTAAGAAGCTAAAATGAGGTCATTAGGGTGGGCCCTAATCTAAAATGACTGGTGTCTTTATAAGAAGAAACAATTTGGACACAGATACACATAGAGGAAGAACACCACGTGAACTGAAGATGGTCATCTATAAGCCGAGGAGAGATGCCTTAGAAGAAACCAACCCCACTGACACTTTTATCTTGGACTTTCAGCCTCCAGAATTGTGAGAAAATGAGTTTCTCTTGTTTAAACCCCCTAGTCTGTGGTGCTTTTTCTGGCAGTCCTAGCAGACAATAGAAATACAAGACAGGTTTTAAGCAGGGGCAAATTTAGCGGCAGAGAAGTAGAAGGGCATACATAGTCCTGTGAACTTGCATTTTCCTGCGGAGCTAGGACAGCTATAGCTGATTAGATGCACCATAGAAAGGGCTCTGATAGTGGGATCCCACACTCATAACATTCAGAAAAAAAACCTATAGGGAAGGGACAGAAGGTAACCTCAGGACAACTCTGTGACAATGAGACTTTCTGTGTGCTAGTGCCCAGTGGCTGATCTCAGATGGTTCCAAGAGCTCATCTAGGCCTCCACACAAGTTGTACTCTTTCTCTTCTTACCTGTGTATGACAAGACCAATAGTGTGACCACTTGAGCACCAATGAAACAGATTCTTTTTTTTTTTTTTTTTTTGAGACAGAGTCTCACTTTGTTGCCCGAGCTAGAGTGAGTGCCGTGGCATCAGCCTAGCTCACAGCAACCTCAAACTCCTGGGCTTAAGCGATCATACTGCCTCAGCCTCCCGAGTAGCTGGGACTACAGGCATGCGCCACCATGCCTGGCTAATTTTTTTCTATATATATTTTTAGTTGTCCAGATAATTTTTATTTCTATTTTTAGTAGAGACGAGGTCTCGCTTAGGCTGGTGTCAAACTCCTGACCTGGAGCGATCCACCCACCTCGGCCTCCCAGAGGGCTAGGATTATAGGTGTGAGCCACTGTGCCCAGCCCAGATTCTTTAGTCTAATTAAATAAAGATTAGCAATTGCTTAAGTGCACTCGTCAAAAAAGTGGCTATCATTATTTTCAGAGATAAAGAAAACAACAAATGTTGGCACAGATGCAGAGAGATAGGAACACTCACACACTGCTGGTGGGACTGCAAACTAGTGCAACCTCTATGGAAAGTAATATGGTGATACCTCAAAGAATTAAAAGTAGAACTACCATTTGATCTAGCAATCCTACTACTGGGCACCTACCCAAAGGAAAAAAAGACATTCTGTAATAAAGACATCTGCACTCGAATGTTTTTAGCAGCACAATTCACAGTTGCAAAGACGTGGAAACAACCCAAGTGCCCATCAATACATGAGCAGATTAATAAAATGTGGTATATGTATACCATGGAGTAGTACTCAGCCACAAAAAACAGTGGTGATCTAACACCTCTTGTATTTTCCTGGATGGAGCTAGAGCCCATTCCACTAAGTGAAGTATCACAAGAATGTAAAAACAAGTACCACATGTACTCACCATCAAATTGGTACTGATCGACCAACACTTATGTGCACATATGAAAGTAACATTCATCGGGTGTTGGGCAGGTGGGGGGGGAGGAGAGAATGGGTATATTCACACCTAATGGGTGCGGTGCGCACTGTCTGAGGGATGGGCACACTTGAAGCTCTGACTCAGGTGGGGCAAAGGCAATATATGTAACCTCAACATTTGTACTCCCGTAATATGCTGAAATAAAAAAAAAGAATTTAAAGAGTTCTTATTACCACAATCAGTTTTAATAGAATGTGAAGAACATGAACAGATTGGATGACGCTCATTAAAAGAAACAAACAAATTTTAAACCATTGTCTGGCTGCTTTTGCTGTGAATATAAATCACTTGCAGAAAGATTCTTTCATCCGAATTAGACACCACTTTGCTTTTCTAAGTGAATAATAACAGTTAAATACAACACTTACATTTGTTCAAATGAAATTACCATACTTTAAAATTTTTAAAGAGTATTTTCACTGAAATGAATGTGGGGGTCAGAGAAGAAATAAATGCTGGATATATTAAGTAGAAGAGAGGTTGCACAGACGCAGGAGACTCCTGGCTCTGAGAACAATTCTCTTTCCATCGTGCCCCATTTAGTTTGAGTGATGATTTTGATGCCGCCCAAATTGGCATGAAGACAAACAATAAAAATTGGTTTATATTAATACGGGAATAGCATTTCTCTTATTTATCTACTGAAATAGTAGGAATAATAGGAATACAATAGGAATAACAGGAATAATATATAGGAATAATATAATAATAATGTATAGGAATAATAATAGGAATAATAGAAATACAATAATAGGAAATACACATGATTTCTCCTGTCTCTTGAATCTAGCTTTAGAATGATTCCATTAGTCACACTGGGTAAAACAACAATAAATGAATGTCTCCTTGGAGGTTTTATTGCATAATTTGTAAAAGTAGGCAATAATTTATTATCTCCTGGAGATTACTGTCAAGGAACCCAGAGGAATTCATTCATTTCATCTCTATTCAATACATGTGGTAATTACAGAAGTTTGTATTACTAAAGAAAATATTTTCATTAGATCCTTTTGTCATGATTGTTTGGGATTTTAAAATGGTATTTTGGGATCTTTAGTTGATTAAACTATGGTCTGTTTTTTCATCAGGTCTAACTTTTTCTTAGTGTCCTTGAAGTAAAATTTTAAGACCAAACATCTAGGTTTTTCGGTGTTAATTAGCATTCCATTTAGAAGGCCAGAACTTGCTTTAGAAAATATTTTTCTAAAGTGTGTTTTCTGAATTTGTCAAAAGAAATAGAAAGAGGGAGTGAGTGAGCCAGGAAAGAAGGAGGGAGAAAATGAGGGGGAAAAGTGACAGGGAGAGAGAGAGAACTCACCACAGCTTACCATATATCATCTTCTAGGAAAGTCATAATGGGGTGGTGGCTCATCCCAGAAAGCCAACTGGTGAATATTCCAAAATCCTGTGAGCCAGTTGTTAAACTAATAGTAGCTTGAAATTAGTCTTGGTATAATTAGATCTGGCAAGTTCTACAAATGAGGGACTTTTTTGTTTGTTTGATGAGTCAACTTACCAGTCCCTCCTCCATAACTATCAACTTATGTATATTATGTGATCTGAGAAAATGCAACATATTAAATGTTCTGAGAACTAGTGTAGTTTTTTTTTTTTTTAAGTAGTACCTTCATTAGACCAAATATCTTCCAAATTTTATGGAGTGGGGACACTTTTTACATACATTGCCTTTGCCCTACCCAGTCAGAGCTTCAAATGTTTTAAGGATTCTACTATATTTAACCTTATAGAAATAATAATTTTCTTTGGGAACATTATTTGGATGATGGGCTTCAGAAACTTTCTACCCTTCTCCAATTAAAAGAAAAGAGTTATAAATCAATAATACAATTAAATTATTCATTTGTTTCCATTACCAGGAGTATACTAAGCAATCTCTGGTACCATGAAAGAAAAGACTAAGTTAATGACAATGCAGACTATGTAGCAATTTTAAAAGTAAAATAAAGAGCTAAATATACATGCGTATATGTTATATATCTTGCACCTGTAACATATAGATAAATGAGTTTTATAATATAGATCCAAATATATATTAAAACAGTGGTACTCAGTAACAATGCTATATTTCTAATTTCTTTTTTTTGCTTTTTTCATATTTCTGACACTTAATGCACTATTTTTAAGCAAGGAACAAAAAATTAATAATGTAAAATATCTCGGCAAAACTACTAGATACTATATTTCAGGCAACAATTATTTGCCTGCCTCCTTGTGTTTCCTATATCTTAAGTATTTGCAGGAGAAGGATGCTATGTGGGACAGAAATGTATGAATTTTGTGACTTGAGTATTTAATGTCCAGTTGTAAGACTTTCTAAAGCATTTGTATTTTTATGTCTTTCCTGCATCTTTTTTTTTTTATATCTCTCTCTTACTTTCTATCCATGAGTGGTATCCCAGAGAAAGGTATATGAGAAAGTATCTATATCACCTATAGACATGTTCATTCACATATCTGTAAGTTAACATAGGAACAAACACTGGTGTTTGTTGTATGTGTATTATATACATATATAAACCATATAAAATTACATTTTTGGTAAGTTAAAATGGGGAAAGATTGACAAGTTCATGTGGTTCAACTAATCTAGCACAAATATGTTTCCATGGGGTATTCTATGATAGTGAAATCATTTCCTGTCTTTTAAAAAATTTAATTGATTGATTGATTAATTAATTTTTGGAGTCAAGGTCTTACTCTGTTGCCCTGGCTAGAGTGCAATGGCATCAGCCTAGCTCACAGCAACCTCAAACTCCTGGGCTCAAGCTATCCACCTGTCTCAGCCTCCTGAGTAGCTGGGACTACAGGCATGAGCCAAAAGACCTGGCTAATTTTTCTTTTTTATATAGAGTTGGGGTCTTGCTCTTGCTCAGCCTGGTCTCAAACTACTGGTCTCAAACAGTAGTTCTGCTTTGGCCTCCCAAAGTGCTAGGATTACAGGCATGAGCCACAGAACCCTACCTCATTTCCTCTTTCTTGTGGTTCATGAACTGTATTTGATTTATACTGAACTGTTCAGAATTATAAAGCTAATTAGTGTTCTGTTTTCTGGTTTGATTAACTCAGTCAGTTAAGGCACTACACTATTATGCCAGTTCATTTCTTCAAAAATAATCTCCAAATGTTGGTTGTTAATTACAAGAAGGAGTGAATAAAGGGGTAGGGGGGTCTTTCTTTTTCCATCCTAGGTTGATTTCTCTTACCACAACCTTTTTATCTAACACCTTCCTTAGTCTCTCAAAACAGACGTATTCACCTCTCACTGTTATGCAAATTTCAATCTTTCTACTACTCTTTATTGGTTGTAGAGAAATGAACCTTTAGGGGGAAAAATTAAATGTTCAATAAGTTTGCACATGTTTTAGGAGATGTTTTTCAAAACCAAGTTAAAAAGTTTGGATAAAGTCTTTTCTATTGGAATAAATAAAACTCTTAAGACATTTCATCATAGCATTTCTTATCTGTCTTTTATCTGTCTCAGTATTGTCTACAAATTATGCATCTTGATTCTGTTTATGCAAAGCCTCCTAAATATGATATCAGTCACCCACTATTATTCACATACACAGCATCCCATAATTCTCCTTTGCGGTATTTGTCACACTTGTAATTAAGTACTTTCTTGTAAAATTATTTTTAATGTCTCTACATAGTAAGCTTATTGAGTAGTAAGCTTATTATTCATTAATGTACTTATTTCTGAATTATGAATTATTGTTTGTTGCTATAGATACATAAACTGTCACAGTGCCAGGCACATAATAGGTGCTTATACTTTTTGACAAAATGTCTGAAGGATTGAAGCAGTACAGCATAATTAAAAATGTAAAAGCCACATAATTCTCTTTATAGGCACGAATGGATGCAATATAGCCCTGAGGGTTAGGCAATAATCTTGGTGTTAAGCCAGCTCCTATTCAGACGTCATCTATGCTATTTATCAGTCTAATAATACAGGGCATGATACTAAATATCTATCTGTCCTAGGTTTATTTTTGTGTAAAACGTGCATAGTAATGGCACCCATATTATATCATAGCTTCAGTGTAAGAATTAAATTAGATCTTGAACAATGCCAAATTTCTTGAGCTAGTGAGCTAACTTCAGAGAAAAATTTATACAAATTGTTAATAATCATATAAGAAAAGGTTAAATGTAACTCATGATTAAAGAAATGCAAATTAAAGAAACAAATGCCATTTTTACCTATCACACTGGCAAATATTAAAGTGGTTGATATTATCTATCACTGGTAAGGATGTGGTGAAATGTTTACACATATAAACCTTTGGTGGCAATGTGAATTAGTGCAACTTTTAAGTGAGATTTGCTGTATCTTCTAATATTTAAAATTTTCTATCCAGTGACTCAGCAATCATACTTCTAGGCATATATTGCATAAATATATTCACATAAGTGAGAGGTGATGCATCTGCCAGTTTATTTATTGTAACATTTCATAAAATGGAGGGAAAAACCAAATACAACAAAAATTTTCACCATTTTTATAATTTTTAAGAAAAATCCACAAATATTCACCCTAAGTGGAATCATTTACTCTTATGTGTATTAAACAGAAAGGATTTAGGAATGAGAAGGGTATCATTTTTTTCCCTAAATTTTCTGTATATAAATACTCCTTATATTTAATGGGCTATAGCTTTTATTATTATAGATAACTTTTATTATTCTTTATTGAACTTCTTTATAGATCATAAAATCCATTCTTCTTATAGAAATTATATAAAACAACAAATCTGTAATAGATTTCCACCTCAATTAAAAGTAGAGGATTTTGTGTCAGTTATGGTTCTCTATTTTGAATATAAACCTCATACTTAAAGCACACACTCTAATAATCCTAGAAGGAGGTGTGCAAAGCAATCAGCTTCCTCTCTCACCTAAGTAAGAGTTTAAGGAAAACACAGATGAATCATACATTTCTGTATAATCTGTGCTTTTGTCAAAAGGTTGCCATGACTCATTCATGACTTTCCATAGTTTTAAAACCAGTGTTTTTAACCATAGAAAATCTACTTCATGGTCCTATTATGATGACTCTGAGTCAATAATATACTCTTTAGTTTACACAGTACAATTTTGTAGAAAAAAAAAAATCCAGGTACGGTTGTTGTTTGCCATAGCTCCACAAAGCAAAATCCTGAACAAAGGAAGAAAGAGATTAAACATATACACTGTATTAGATCCCATTGACATCATTTAATCCTTATAACTTCCTATAGATCAACCTAGAACCCAAGGGCCGAGTAGCTATGAAGAAGGGACAGGATTATAATTTGAACCCAAATCCACATGATTTCAAATGTCACTAAAATGACCAAATTACCTTGCAATCCTGACCTTATACAGTTCAACATCTATTCATTTTTTTGCTGGCTCCGCAGTTTTCAGAACCAAGTCTTTGGGAGAATATTATGTAAAGTAAATGCTTTTGTTACTCATTTATTAAGCAGAAATGTGTGGGCATTGAGAAAGGAACAATATTTTAACCAATAGTTTTATCCTTTTTTCATAAAAGATTGATGGAAACAGAAATAAAATCAGTTCTCTTTAATATCTGTAAAAATAATCAACACCTGAATTAGTGAGCATTATCGGTTCAGTGGTAGCCTATTAAAATCCTTTTCTAGAAGGATCTCTTTAAGTTAATTAACTTCTACTTGACTATGAAGAGAGATCAAGTTACTTCAACAATTCACAATATGTCAGGAGCGTGGTTCCTTAAGAAACAATTTTGACTTGCCTCATTTTTCCTTTGAGAATTCCTTTGGGCAAGTTATTTTAGTTCCCATTACATCTCACTTTGTATAGGAGCAATAGTAATATTTAAAATAAAAGGATGCTGCAGAAACTTAGATTTAATCCAGCTGTTTCTATTACCATATGTCCTCAAATCTCTTTAAAAGTAACAAGAGGCACAGAAATTTTGGAAGTAACTTAGGATGAAATCCTGTCTCCTAGCCGTATATTACATTTCTTGTATCATAGCACTCATTTAAAAGCTGTGTTATTATTTTCTTAAAATGATTTAACCCAGAAGCTCTGGCAAAAAAAAAAAATGCTATAGTGCAACCCCACAGGGGAAAAACTTAACCTGTTTTGTGTGTGCCAGGAGTTATTGTTCAGTCATTTTAATTTATTAATTTTCTTTACACCTCCTGTTTTGCTATCTTTCATAAGTGACTGTTTTTGAGAAAGAGGAAATTGGGTGTGGTTATTTATGTAGTTCCTATCTTTAATAAACTCCTAAAGTAGCTACCTGCTACCTTTATTACCCCAAACACCATTGATTCTGGAGTTCTTGTTTTGGGAAAAAAAAGAAAACAATTTTAGCATTTAAAAAACTGAAATTAATTGCAACCCTAAAATTTGAGCACATTGAGTTCTTAAAATACGTGCTCTGGATATATACTGAGAGATTGATTTAAACCCAGCCTGCTTGCTGGAACTTGTACCTCCAGTAAGTGTCATGGAAGCCAATTCCCATCATGACGTTAAATCAGATATGAAGTTCTTGAAATTCAAATTTGTATTTTTTTCCTTAAATGACAAAATGATTCCAATTTAGAAGAAAGCCCTAAAGATATGTTTCTTATATTTAACAGTTCCTTCATTCTTTTGTTAGCTCTTCTTTCTACCTCTTAAATTCAGGTATTCCCCAAGGATCTGTCCCTGACTGTCATCTTTGCACCTACCCACTTGGAGGGTTTTATCATCCATGTTCCTGGATTCAACTAACATCTCTAGACACAGCAGTTCTAGTTCAGAATTCTCACTGTTCTTTGCTTCCACATTTCTAAATGTTTACTGGATATGTACCAATCTGGACTCATGATCTGCTCTCCAAATTCTGCCACGAATTTTACTTTTTAAAACCAAATCATAGTAGCAATTACTTATTAACCAGCTACTATTTATTATAAGTACTTTATATGCATCATTGCATTTAATTCTTATAAGGAACAGCAAAGAATGCATTATGGTTCTTGCTTTACAGAAATGGAAAAAAGACTTAAGGAAGGTTAAGAAACTGCCCCAATATGACAAAGAAGTGAGAAATGGAGCTGGAAATTCAACCCTAACATGTTTCTGACTCCAAAGCCTTTGCTCTCGATCACAAGGCAGTTCTAAATCACCTTCCTCCCTCAGATTTGAAACTTCAGATGTATCTTTAATGTTATTACCTCTTTTAACCCAATTATCTTTCTTGCTATTCTAAAGATAAACAAAAGATACAGCTTTTTAGCCCCATGAGAATACTACTATGGTGTGTATATATACCTGAGAATTAAGTTGAAAATCAAGCGTATTTGTTGAGTAAATGAGAACATTTTAATTCTGTATCCATATTTATTTCCTCCATCTACCCATTTTGTACATTCACTGCAGGTTCCATAGTCCAGACCTTTCAACACTTTTACTTAGATTTTCCCAAGAGTCTTAAATGTTTCCCTTGTTTCAACTACACCTCAGCCTCAGTTGGTAACAGCATGTTGCTCCTTGAGCAAATTATCAAAATTTAAATTCTAAGGCCCTGCTCAAAACTTCCAGTGATACTGTATCCACTGCCTGTAGAATAAAAATCTTCATCCTAGCATTCATGACCTCTCTAAATAATATCACTTGATTCCCAGTCTCCCAAAAAAGCAATGGCACATCCTTGTAGCTCCCCCAGTCAGGATCCAGTCCTATCTTCACCTGTTCCTCATACTTGTGAATCATAGCATTATTTTCTCACCATGACAAAATTTTTCTGAAGCTCCTAGGCCTAGCTCTTTCATAGGAACTGCTGGTTTATCCAGCAAGGAAGGAATTAATGTACAAAATGCATTGTGTACCTCTCCTGAGCATTTATCACCTTATTCTTAGCATTTTAAACATACGCATATATATGTGTGTGTGTTTAGACATATATATTTGTGTCCATATTTGTGTGTGCATATGTATATTTTATATATATGTAGAGAGAGAGAGAAAGAGAGAGATCTATTTATCTAATCGTCCTTGATAGATTAAACCTGCTGGAATCATGGTCTGTTTCTATCTCATACAAAGTTTTGATCATATTAGGTACACAGTAAACACTGATGGAGTGAATAATGAATGAGTGACTGGATGGATGGATGGATGGATGGAAATGGATGAATAAGTTTTCAGTAATATACAGCATTCAGATAGGTCTAATAGTTTATCAAATTCTAGACTCCCAAAAGAAGAAACTCGTAAAAAGCAAAGAAGTGCAATAACATTTATTATTCACTCAACAGACATTTCATGGGTCCTACTCACATGACAGGGACAGTGCTGAGCACTTTGTTACCATGTCTGTGTTCACTTGTAAATATATCTTACCTAGCAGAAAATTCCTGCACATTTCAGACACAAAAGAATAATAAACTATGGGATGGGTAAGCTGCCACTTAACAGCTCAATCAAAGGGATGTATTTAACTCCCAGTGTTAAAAATGCAAACAAACCTTTAACTTCCAAGATCGATTATACCTATAGAAGGAAGCTTGCTGAAAACAGCATTCTGTCTTGTCAAGGACTCCTTATCATCAAGGAAGAATAAACACTCTAATTATATTTTTTTTACTTTTTTGTTTGTTTTCTAATTGGATCATTCATTACTCCCTAGAATTCAAATCAACATCAGATTTATAGTTGGAGGCTATTAAAATATTGATTTGGTTATAGAAATGTCAAGCTTGGCAGGTAAGCTGTCTTACAGCCAGAAAATGCTTTTGCTTTAGCAAACTTGTTTTAAAAGGCTGGTAGAATGTAATGAGCAAGCAATTTGCATCTATATCAGGCATGGAGAGAACTTTTTAAAATTTAAATAGTCTCCTTAGCCTCTCTCCAATTCCTAATTCCTTGGAATCAAGGTAGCAAACCTGAGCCACAATATACAAATCCTAGTTATTAAGAGGTCTGACGTTAACTTTCTATTTCTACAGCCTCATTGTGTATCTAAAGTGAGATCCAAGGGGTACTAAATCATACAGGATGTCATTATTAGCAGAGTGAGCCATTGCCGCACTGTAGCTAGGTACAAGTTCTACGTGGTTCTGCAATTTCTAGCTCTATAAACTTAGCACGCCATGTCATCTTTCCATATATCTTAGTTTAATCGCCTTTAATTTGAAAATAACAGATCTACCCTGCTTATCTTACATTGCTATAGTGAGAAGAATGACTATATTGTTTGAAAGCACCACAGTCTACTTTTAAAACATTTTTTTCCCTTGAGAAATCATTGTATAAATCTCATGCATATGTGCTTCTTTACACACACACACACACATACACACACACACACACACACACACATACACACACACACACACACACCCCTTTTATTTCCAATGCGCTAATCAGGAAAAATGAGGGTGACAAAGGAAAAAAAAAGAGAGAAAGGGGGAGGTAATTCTATAAATGGAAAGAATGCTGAAGATCTGTATGGTGCCTAATTTAGGAGAGTATTCTGGTATGTAGGAAATTATTTTCTACTCTGTCACTTGAAGCAAATCTTATCTTATGTAGACCTCTTTCTACTCTCTGAAGATACACATATTTTACATTATAATTGACAGCCAAGCCGCCCTCATCCTTGGTGAAGGAGAATGAACTATTGAAACCCAAAGTGGAGCTTCTACCCACCCTCTACCCATAATAATTTTATAAGGGAACAGAGATTTATTGTCCTCACTCATTCACACATTAGGGGAGGAGAAGGAGATTTCCTGGACTCCCCCACCCCAAAATTTATACTTTTCCATCACCTAGTCAGTCAAGGGCAAATGGGCAACACCTAAACTATGTCGAATTGGTATTGTCGAGGCCAAGTTCTCTGTTAATGACAGAATTAAGAAGGTAATCAGTGCTAGAGTGGCATGTTGCAAATGTTGCCCCAGTGGCTATGAGGAGAATCAGAATAAATCAGTTGTGGTAGTTATACATGTCGATACTTTCCTCCTGTCAAATGACTAGGATTTGTAAAGAAGTGTTTTATATCAAGATGGCATATAACATCATTTTTTTAATACTGGGAGCTGAGCACCTTAGCAAGCTCTTCTGAACAAACAGACCCTGCATGCTCTCTCCTAACATACCTCATTCTGATGATTCAAAAAAGAAACCTTTAATCTCACTCCACCGATCAGCTAAGATATTTTAATGTTTTAGCTGTGAGTAAAAATAATATGCTTTCTCAAAGAGAGTGTCTTCAGACTTCACTGGAACAGTTCTCCCTGGGCTTCTGTTTCTGCCCATGGTTTTCAAATTCAGAAAGATGCCTTTGCACTTAATGAAACGACCTCTATTGCTCTTCTCGAGGACTCAGGACATCAGTTCACCAGCTCCCTGGCAGTGCAGTGTGAGTACCATATGCAGTCCTCCTAAACTCTAGCAAATGCTTTCCCCACTGGGATTAAAACTTTGGAAATTCTCATTTTCAACCTGCTATCCACTCCAAATTCATATTTTTCAAAAACTAAAATGATCTTTGAATTTCTTTTTCCCTTTCTTTTGTGGAATTCTTCCAGTACATGTATGGAAATATATACATTAGGGGAAATCATAAATCAACAAGCCACACAATGTTAAAATGCATGTGGTTCCCTCTGAGGATGTGCAGTTAGTACGGTCTCGAGACATATATTTGGTGGTACTATTGTAGATGAGGAAATATCATTCATATGAGAAAAATGAGTTTTTGGTCCCAAGACCATAAATCATTTGGTTGTCTGAGAAACAAGTGGTACCAATGAGGCATTTCCTGCTTTTTACTCATAATATTTAGAAAGATTAGAAGATATGTAATTGCAAATGGAGAGGCTTAAATTGTTTTTACTCAAAGAAATAGTAAAATGGTGGGTAAGTTAGAATCTGCTACTGATAAAGGAAAAAAATCAAGTTGATTTCTGTTGAAAGTATCTTTTTGGCTTTGTTTAGATTCCCAGAAACAGAAAAAAAAAAAAAATAGAAACAGAATAAGAAGGACAAAAGTACATGCAAAGTACTTTTATTTCCCCCAATGAAAAAGTCCATTTTGGCTGATTCATTGTTTTCAAAGAATAAAATCACAGCAAGGAAACCAACAGGAGAATATTTTGCTGGTGTATTATTTGTAATAATCCAGCATAACTTGGGACCTTATGGATGAAGTATACTTGAATTTAGTTGCTAAAACTCCAGATGTTACCCAATAATACTAATTTTTATATTTTCATACTTTGTATTTTTGCATGTTTATTCTCTTGATAGCCATGAGACTATAAACCCCACAGTATGAATGAGAAAACAGAGTCTCAGATCCGTTATTTGCCATTTGACGAAGAGCCTGTGAATGTCTGAGATTAACCCTAGCTCTTCTGAGAATAGATTCCACGCTCTCACCTCTTCCTTTAACACTCGCTTTAATGGACTTCTGCCTCCTCTGTCCCCATGTCCCCATGAGGCTGCTATCACAGTTCCCCCTCCCTTCTGCACAAATCCCGGGGCTGGGATTCCCTCAGGCTGGGTTCCAGCACTGCCCTGTGCCAGGTGGCATCCTCCTGTCCACTCGGAGGCTGATGAGGCTGTTTCACTTCTCTCAAGCTCTGGCCTTAAAAGGTCCAAATCTGCAATTTAGCCAATTTATGTGGCCACTACTGTGTGTGACACTAAGCACTTGATTGGCTAAATCAGGGAATAATGGCTATGAAGTGATGCCTCATTATTTTCATTTTTAAAAAAATGTTTTTGAAGTGGAAGTATTTGATGAAGCAAATGAAGATATTTTTTAAAAATTAGATAGGAAGTATGAATGAGAATCAGACTCCTCTATATTCTCTCATTTAAAAAATACCTGACATCATTTATACTTAAGAGAGCTGAGCTTTGCCTACCAGCATATTATCAATGAACTGCATTAGCTTGGAGATACGAGGTTTCATGATATAACTATTTTCCTGGACTATAAAATGGAATTCTAGAGCTTGTGATCTCTGAGTGTTCCCACCTCTATGATTCTTACTATTCTTAAACAAAAATAGCATGCCCTGTGCCAATGGGCCTCATGAATGTAAATGTCAGTGAATTATATCACTATGTATCTACTCACCCACAATTTTAATTTTCTCCATATCATGTTCCCGGCATCTTCCATTGCACTTCATAGAATGTATTTGATAAAAAGATGAATTGAATAAATAATTAATGATCCAATAATAAGCACCTTAAATTGATTCAATCTTCATTTTTATAAAATAGGGATTTTTTTTTTACCTCCCTGGTTAGGTTAAAAATTAGCCCCATTCCTATAATATCTTTACTAAATAACAATCTGAATTTGTACACCAGAGGTAAATTTCCACTGACCTCGAGTAGAAATTTAAAGAAGAGAGAGAAAAAAAATAGCAAGAGAAAAGGGGAAAAATAGGCTTATGTACATATGTACAGAGTTTTAAAATGTAATTGTGGTTTATATTTTCCGTAGCTAGTATTCTTAGTTTATAAGACTTGTAAAAGAAACAAACATGAAAGCCATTTTAGGTCTTTTAAAATCACTTGCTTAAATGATGAAAAATTTCTTTAAACATGTTACGCCCCCCAAAATAAATGCCTTTACTTAGTTTCTGTAGGTCAATGACATTGACATAAGATCATTTAACAATAGCTTACTTATCACAGGAATAGAAGATGTAGACTCAGAGGCTGTCTCCCAGAATCAATTAAATTCATTTAATCAAACATCACATATTTGCATTCAACTCTAAACATGTAGGAAAGATACTTTACTCTCTGCCATCCCTCCATTTTCCTCTCTTCTCTATTTCTGAATAAGTTAGCTTTAATTCTGACCTGGTGTCCTGGGTTCACTCAGTTCTTACTATCTGTTAAAGGGTATCAAGTTTTACCAAATTCCTCTGTGAATATTTCTTGTTATATTTAACCCATTTTTATCTGAAGGAACTCCCTAGAAATAACCATTTTGTCCAACATATTATCAAGCCTTTAAAATAGTCTGCACAATTCTAAGAGTGACAAATTCAGTTTCTAGATTCATCCATTTAGCCTGTAATAGGTAAGATGCTATAATTACAAAACAACTTAAAGTGTTAAAAGCTGCTTATTATTCTAAGAAAATACCAGCTCTGTTTGACTCCCACCGCAGTACCCAGAGAACAAAAACAGGAGCTTCAAAAAGAAGTGAAACTATTTTTTAAATGATTAGGGGACTTCAGACAGTGTTAGGCAGTCCAGGGTGATTGTACCTACAGTGAATTGATTAACACTTCTGATAAAGTTAATAAATGAACATCTTAGGATTTTCATTGAAAACAGTTTTGTAAAAACTGTATGTCTCCACTCTCCTTAAGGGTAATTAAAAAAAAAAACTTTAGTGAATGAATTATGCAGAAAAATATCCATTGTGTTTGTGAAATAGCCAGTTGTATATACATTTTGGTTTGATCCTTTCCAGATTATTGGACTCCCACAACAAGATTTTTTCAAATTAAAACCACAGTGGGGTGATTCATTTAGGGAAGATAAAAGTAAAGACCAAGGGTCAGCAAAATGACATCGTGGAAAGTGTCGACTGTGGTCCCCTGATATTTTCAAAGTTAGGAAGCAACCATTTCCTGGTTTGATTCTGCCCACAGATCTCCCATAGAAATTCAGAAGAACTAATGAACCCTGTGAGCGTACCAAAAGGAGAATATGTCCCCAGAGAGTGGTTTAGTTTAATAGTGTTGACTTTTACATCTTCCTCTTCAAAATGCTTAACTTCTTGGCCAAAGTTAATTCACCTCATTTTTGTTATGGGAACAAACCTCAAAAATAGATTTTTCTTCAGCTGATAACAGAAAAGGATGGAAAAACAGCTATGGTTGAGAGGAAACAGTTCAAACAAAAACATGTTAAGACAGTCTTTAGGGCTGAGGGTAGAAATAGTTTCATTTGTGTGAAAGTATTGAGCCCAAATCTGTAACCTTGAGTCATAAGAACATTCTTCCTTAAGCAAACCAGCAATTCAAGGGTTAGAGATTAATATCTAACTAAAGGTGAGAAAGAGAAAATTAAACTCTTCAGAAATACTTCCTAAGTGTAAATTAAATTGTCTCTCACTAAAGAAAAACCTTCAATATTTTGCTAAAAGAATTGTGTGCTTAAAGTATATAGGTTGAACTGGGAGTAGGGGTGATTCACCTTCAGAAGGATCACCCAAAATCCACCAAGTTCCTGCAGGACATTATTCACATTTATTTCACTGTCTGTAGGACACTATGACTTCTGTTAAATGATAATATGCGAGGATGGCATGGAATATCTCCTCAATTTTAAAGGAGTATTTCTTATTCTTTCAGCACAATTGTTTAAAACTTCTATGTTCTACTTTCTAAAAAAGATCATTTAAATACTTTGGTGAATGGTCAAACATATCATGTAAGAAATCTGTTTTACAAATGATAGCCAAACTTCCTGTGATTAAAAAAAAATGATACCTGGAACAAATGTGTGTATTTACAAAGCTACGTTTCAGTTAAAAGGAAAATGGCTGTTGCAGATGTTTGCATCAACAGCTAGTAAATTTAAATATTTGTGGTAAGAACAAGTGTATTTAAGGTTTAAAGCTGACTTTCATTATTCTTCCAGGTTCTTAATCACTTACAAGTTTCTGAAAACCTTGTATTTGTTTCAAGTTTGTTCAGAGTTAAGCTCTATGTAGATATTTGGAGGTAAATAAGTTCATCCCTTTTGAGTTGCACAAAGGAAGAGAAAAAGACATCCTATTTATGTTTATTTCCACATTTGTTTTACACCTATAGATAAGTGAAAATATCTGAAATTTTAAAATAATACTTTTTAGCCTAAGGAAGAAATCAAAAATTTAAATCTGAGAAAAAAGAAGTTTAAAAGAACAATGTTAGAAAAACCAAAGAGTATGAGTGCAAATATCTAAAAACTTTATATTCAAAATCTGTAGCCCCTGTATTATAATATAATATGAAAACAAAAGTTGTCAGCTGAAAGGGAAATTGCCATAATGCAATTATAAATGATAAGTTAGTTTTGAATTTAGTTTTATTTATATTGTAGCTATAACTGTATATGTATAGCTAGATATACTTATATTTATATAGTATAAATTATTTTATATTATCTTTGGAGAAATCAGATTTGCATGTCCTTTTAAGAGATGAAAACAGGAAGACAGGGTAAAATAGGGCAGGTTTAGTAATTTTGAATTGAATATGTATTACGGTGACTTTTTTGACAGAATGTGTCAAGTTTATGAAGCCTTTTAGGTCGCTTCTTGGTGTTTCATGTGTATGTTATGTAGAATGAAATGAGATTCATCTATGTGCTTGGCCCTAAATAAGTCAACTAGCCAAAGAACAGCCTTTGGGGTAAAAATCACCATTTTAGGGCAAAGCCTCCAGAAGTCCTGCTTTAGTGTGAAGAGATTAATAGAGAAAGGTGTAATTGAAAAGATCAACGAACATGCGTTAGAATATTAACAGCGAAAGTCTGAGGGAAGCTTAGGAAAGTAGAAACTGGAAAGGTAAACGTTTAAAAGATGTAACATTGAAAAAGATTCCAATAATCTACTTCTCACAAGCTTGCCTTTGTGACTCCGGAAACATAATTAAATGGTGTAAATCTACAGTAAATTTTTAAGAGTGTTCACATTGTAGGAAACTAGTGCATTTTCCTGTGCAGGCACCACTATCAAAAATTCCAGAGAGAAAATGTTCTAGAAAATCACATATTTAAGCTGATATTCTTGCTACAAAGGTTGGAATTATTCTGTGTGACTACTAATTTATTCCATAATACTGAACTTCCAATTGAAATGATTATTAAGGCCAAGAAAGGGAAACTGGGAAGATTAAAAACGCTAAGGCCAATGATTCTATCAGTTTATTGGCAGAGCCTAAATAGGTGGCTGCAAATATATTTAGAATACTGACTGTGAAAGTCTTAAATTTAGTGAACCTCGTGAAAGTTCTGTACATAATGCCCGATTCCTACATATTTGGAAATATATGGGTATGTTATTGAAATTTTAGATTATTATTTGTATGTGAGTGTCAATTTCAATTTAAGTTAAAATCAGGACACACAATGGGACTGTTTTGTTAAGCTTGTTTTCATTAGCAGGATCTTCATTATGTAGAATTTTGTAAAATATTCTGTTGCCAAGACAGTGACATCCTGAACACACAGGAGACATATTTCCTCATTAAATATTTTGACATTATTCTATAGGTGTCACTAGTTCCCCAAGTATCTGCATATAGCATAAAACACTATTACCCAAAACCTACTGATGAATAATGATTATGTAGCTCAGAACATGTAGTTCCTGGCCTCTCTCATGAATTCCTCCGGTTCCAAAGTTGCATCCTTAATAGTCAACGTAGCATTTCTTGGTATAAAAATCAGGCAGCATCAGACTTCTATGCTTTAGAAGATAGAGATAGATTAGAGAGACCATCTGAAATTGCTGTATTTAGAGGTGAACAAACTAACTACCCCACACTATCTAGTGATTTTTTAAGATCACATATCTGATGATGGCTAAAGTATAAAAATGTATGGCAAATGTTTGAAAGAAAAATATAGACATACTGTTTATTTCCTTTATTAGTATTTTCTTACTCCTTCCTTTCTCCTTCCTTCCTTTTTCCTTTCTATCAGAGAGTATTAGAATATTTTTTGTATTTTGTATTTCTTTCAAATCCTTGAAAAATAAAAAATATTTATCTTGCTTGGCAGCAGTTTTAAAAGCTGAGTGGTCATATGGACTGGCTGATACTTTTAAATAGAACATCCCCACCCCCATTGTTTGAATCCAAGACAGGCATGTTCTCTTAAAATGACTGACTTCCTTTTAATCAAGTAAGTAGGCTGCAAATAGGAATCAATTGCCAGAATCTACTTCTTTCACCAAAATAATATGCTATAAAGTACGCCAAAATGAAAGTATAGTTAAAAGGGGATTAAATAATAAACGCTATTATTGATCCTTAAAGGCAAATTTCTTCTTGAACACAGATATAGCTAAGAAAACTTTTCAAGTACGTTAAAATCAATGGCATTTCAAAAAACATAGTCAAAAGTACCCTTTAACCAAATAATTTATGAAAACAGTAAAGGAGAGAATGGACCAAAACATGAATAAAAGATACAGGACTTTGGCTAAAATTCTTACCTGATCTGGCAAACACTGAAACAGGTCTTAGAAAAATCCACCTTCAGTACCAGTTTCTCTGCTTATTCTTTCTCTTTTTCTCAATAAAGTATATCCAGGGAAAATGTTTGCTTGTTTGAACATCTTGGTTACTTATAGACTGGGAGGGCAGTCATTTATTGTGCTATTAAAAATTAAAAAAAACAAAACAAAAGGCAGAAAAAATCATGCTCTAGATACTTTGTATAATAATTCAGTTATTTGAATTTAAGGTTATTTTTAATGTGTTCAGTGTATCTGAAGATAGTTTCATAGCTATTATGAAATTGCAATCTAGAAATTCATAAACATACTATAAACTAATGAGAAAACTTCACTTATGACTCAGGATTTCTCACTCATTTGACAGTCCAGAGCATCTTTATCCTACCTCTCCTGTGGCTATTTTAATGGTATATTTGGAATTATAGCTATTTGTGGACTTACCATAGCCCCTTCCCACAATGTATCATGCTACTTGTGAATAAAAACGATCTTGTCTTGTAAGCTCTGAAGCAACTTGCATTGAATATCTTCTTCAGAAGTATTTTTTGTTTAAATAGAATAAACATACTCATAGATTTATTCAAACAATACTAAACTTAGCAAAAATACAAAACTTTCAAAGATTCATAGAATATCAGAGCTTAAAGGAATGCTTCTATGCTTGATTCTTGCCTACAGTAATTCGAATAGTAAGATGTTAAAACCTCTTGAAGATTTTATTTTAAGAAAATATAATCACAGAATTTTGGTGTTATTTTTTAGGCTAAAAACTGTCAGACTAATTATTGGGACTGAAACTAATTATGCCTCTAAAGTAAATACAAGGTTCTCCCTTTAGCTCTGGGATTTAGGCCTATTAGGCCTTCCAAATATTGGTATAGTCACTAGCAGCATTCTGATAATTATACTTATCAATAGACATGTATTAATTTTCCACATATTGATTGCCTGATATTGCCCTGGACAAAAACGTAGACTAAGATGAATTGATACTAAGGGGTAAATACATCCAGAGTACTACAAAGACTAGATGCATTTCAGTATTAATAAAGCACTAATTTAAAAAAAAAATGTTATCAGACAGCCAACCTTTGTGTGTCATTTAAAACAAAATAAACAAAGCTAAGAACCAAGGTAGATGTACTTGGACAGATTACTGCACAGCAGGAAATGGAAACATGGTTGAGATTGTTCTACAGCAATACTGTGTCTTTCCCCTCTCACTTTGAGGGCTCAGTGGTGAAATGCCACAACTTCTTGTCAACTTCCCTTCCAGGGCATAGAATAGACTTTAAAAAATAAAAAGAACAACTGATAGCTAGGTAGATGTTCATATGCACATCAACATATAAAGAATAAAATGAATAGATACTTTGATTTTGGCCAAAACAATACTTTTTAACCCTCAAGTGAAAAGAACTTTATTTTGACAAGCAATGCCAATCCACACAAAAAACTCCTAAAACAGATTACTTAAAATGAAGGAAATATTTTTTTCAAATTCTGATTATTGAAGATCCACTTCCTAATGTTTCTTTCCAAAATTCGGATATAACATTGAGAATAACACCCTTCAAGATAAATTATGTAACAGAAAACTTGAAGAGACAGGTTTTGCTGCTGCTCTCTTGATAAAAAAAAAAAAATTCTGATACTACTTGCAGAAGTAGAGTAAGCGATAGTGAAGGATTCACCAAAAAGAGAGTAGTCTTGGAATTCAACATTTTTTGTTGTTGACTTGATATTTTCATTTTTCTTACTGACTCGCTTAATTTTTTTTCTCAGCCATTCTTTCAGTGATATATTCAGCATAAGGTCACCTGTATGAAGGAACACAGGCTACTTTTTTAAGCATCAGAGAATCTTAGAGCATGAACTGCTTTCAAGATAAAAAAGTTAGTCTCACAAAATTGGTTGGTTTATCAAATAGTCCACTAAGTTTTGTTAAGATGGCGTTTTCCCCAAATCCAATGGATGTATCACTTTATTTTCCTTATGTCCTTCCCTAACCTCAGGTGAGCTTTTGTTTTATGTCATGTATCTTTCTAGAGAGCTTTCTAGAGATTATGGTAGCTCTGATAGATTATTTTCTATTCTTGAAGAGTGATGTCTTGATAAAATGATCTGAGCATTCTTTCTAAGTATTTTAGCCTGTTTCTCAATCCTGGAAATTGGAGAGAAGGAGGAGAAAGTGCCCTGGGTTGGTCTTCAATTTGCATTAAAGAACTACATAGTCAGACATTTAACTTTTTGCCATCTTTATCCCAGTTGAAGCATTAGAGTTCACCCTAGATTCATTGAAGCTAATTGCAGATTCATTCTCTGCTCTGGATGTTAGAGAATAATGGTGATATTTACCATTTTCATTGATAACTGAGGCTGAGTAATTTGATTTGGATGAGCAGGTATACATGCTCTTGTCTGTCAGTCAGTAACCATCCATAATCATTCACATTGCTTGTTATTTTGGAAAGTGAAAGGACGTTGTTAAAAATTGTTTAATTGTGAGAATAAGCTGTGACCACTGAGGAAAATTTGGAAACTGTAAAGATATAATTGAGTGGGAGTGGAAAATAACATTGTATTTTTTTCCCCTCAAGCAACTAACTATTAATATTTTGGGGATATTTCCCTTTCTTTTACCACCAGTTAATTTATGATCATAATATATATGAAATAATTGCTGCCTTTTCACTTACCATTCAATCACAAAAAAATTTCCTAGGACTCCAAAACCTCCTCCAATGTTTGCCTGCATATTGAATCTGCCACACTGATTCATTCAGGTATTGATTCACTAACAGTTTAGCATGTACTATTTGTTAGTTACTGTTCCATATGATGAGGAACAGAGGAGAACAAGACATAATTTCTGTCCTGGTGGAATTGAACTCCCAGTGAGCTCAATAAGCATTCTCTAAATATAAGCTGCTTATTTAATAATAGTTCTGCCAGTCTGCCTAATGTTAGCAGTGTTTAACTTTTAAGAAATTTATCTTCTCTGAATAAAGGGAGTAAAATAAAATTATTCAATGTACTATTTTAGTGCTGAGTAATAATACTGAGTATTTTGGTTTGGTTGCTTTTTTTCTTACCTTTTTTCACTAGTGGAGAATGCTCTCCAATTTTAAATAAACTGTGATGTTGACAATAAATCTAAGGATTGGCCAAAAATTTCTACTGACTGCCTATCCCTTTTAGAGAATAAGTGTTTATGTTCAAAATCGGTCAAGTTTAAAAGGAAACTCATTTTGAATCACAACTATGTATCATTGAAGGCAGTCTCATTTTTCACTTTTAATGTTCCACGTTACTAAAATGTTTTGTTTCTAGAATATATCCTTTTATGATACATCATTTAGGCCCTGCCTAAACTCTAAACACTGTGCCAAAACATATTGAATATTATTTATTAGAATGGATTGGGTTGAATTAAATTGAATATAATTATTATAAAACTAAGTTCTAAGAAAGCATTTCTAAAAGGCCAAAATAGCAAAAAAGATCTCAGGTTTTAGTTGCCACTTAAAGAAGAGCTGCATTTTGTTTCTGAGTCTTTCAGAAATTCAATAAATGCAAATAATTTATTAAATTAATTCAATTTTGCATACATATAGCCAACAAAGAGAAGTATTCATTGCTTTAGATATCCACAATAATTTAATTGTATCCAAAAGGAAAAAAGGTGCACATGGTCTATTTTTCAGAAATATTTGATTAAAATTGTTGAAATAAGAAATCATATGCAAGAAATTCTCATGCCGATAGTGTAAATTGCTTCATTATACTCTTTATAAAAGGTGAGTCACTGAATCATATTGATCTGTCTTTGATCAAGAAGACTCTATTAGTTATGTGTAATGAACAGGAATTTATAAAGCACGTCTGTTTAATGCAATGCTGATTTCAATTAATTTTCATTTTAACTGGTTATGTTTGTGTTTATTCTCTCATGCATATGTACAGGTTGAATAAAATCCCCAGTGTATGTACATATCTTATTACATGATAAAAGTATCTGGTCCACCATGTTCTTTCTCAGTGGACTTTTGTATATTCCAGCTCCTACTAAGGAGCTGTGTTTGTTACATATACAAACACACACACACACACACACACACACATGCATATTGCTATAGGTATATACATTCACAATCTGCACTAACATATTTTAATATTTTATATATGTATAAATATTATATATTTGTAGATATATGAATTAGAAAACAAGTCTTGTTATCCACATACATGAACGGATGTGTGGTTATAATCAACTTCTATGGGACTTTTTGGCTGTGGCTTTGTTTCATTTGCTCCAAGTAGCCATTCTATGTTCTATGCCAATTCGTCACCATTTTCCTTCAACTCACAGTTGTTTCTCTACCTTACTTATTCTCCTTCCAGCTTTCCCAGTTTCTCTATCCTGGTGGGAGCAAGTTGGCCACAAGTTCTTGACCCAGCAGTGCTGGCATCTAATGAAAGAATGTTAGAAACAGAACCACTGCTCCCCACCACCCCGCAGACTGTCTGGGCTAGAATCTGCATGTGAACAAGATCCCCAGCTGCCGGCTCTGTGCATGAAAATCTGAGAAGCACAGTCTGTCACCAGTACGTTGTCAAGTGGAGCTGCATTAGAGAGAACATACCTGTCTATCTGCAAGCAGATGCCTTGGTTTCATTGCCTTTAGTGTTAAGAGCAAATCATAAGTGAAACTCACAAACACTTCAGAGATCAAACTGAGTATCACGACTCAGGAAATTTAGACACTGCAGAGCTCTGTAGGGTTTCGGGTTGAATTGGAGCCCAAATTCAACACGCACAGCACACTGCCTGTTCTATGCTCTCCAAGGTACAGGTATGATTATAAAGTAAGGAAATGTATTTTTGTACGGAGTATGAGATCGAGTGTTCATTACTTCTGAGTTACACCATAGGAGCTGGTGTCCATTGCCCCGTCATGGCCATTTGGCTTGTTTGCCTGTGAAGGTAGAGTTGGATAGCTTTGCATTCTGCTGGCAGCATTTGATAAAAGTTTCCATTTGCTGATGGTTACATGGAATTTCTTATAGTAGGTCAAAACACGGAAATGCTTCAGGAAAACCATGAAGGAGGTGAAACCATCTAGAAAGACATGTAAGCTTCCCTGTTTATTTCCTTCTTCACTCATATCCCCTAGTGAATTCTCTCTGTCCATTCTGCCCACTTTTTCAGAAGCCTGCTGTCTTGAAGAATGCTCTCAAACTGGTTATTAGAACCTGAGGAATTAAATAAGAGTCAGCTAGCCTTTTAGAATTTATAAGTGCTTTCATCTCCTTCAGCTTCTAAAAATCCCTGGTGTTACTACCTCTATTGTACAGATAAGGAAGTGGAAATTTGGACAGGAGAAAGGACTCAATGAAAAGGGAGACTTGACCTCATGTATTTGGCTCTAGAAGTTTACTGTTTCCTGTTTAACTTGCTGCGTCTCAGGAAAAACTACCCAACATACGTGACTCTTTGCTTCTCTATGTGAATTTAAATTACCTGCTGCCTTCTCTGAGCCATTTTGGGTTTTTTTTTTTTACCCTTTTTAAAAATACCTGTATATGTAATGGTTTTGTGAAGAATGCCATGCATTAGAGACCAAATGGAGTGAGAGTTCAGGTCAGAAGTCTTCTCCCAGGTCTTTGCCATCCTCCTACTCGGGCGTGGCAGCAGCAGTGCTGATGAGCTGAACCTCCATCACCAGGTGCTGAGAGAAGACACTGACCAATGTTGAAAGAATAAGGGCATAGTCTCCGTGGATGTGCTCGTGTGTACGCATGTGAAATGATATAGTCCACATTTCTCCAGGTGAACCTAACTTCCTCACCTACTTGGCTTTTTACAACTAGGAAACGTCAAGGACCAGCATATTCACCATGTAATGAGACCTGTCTCCTATTAAAAAGCTAACATGCAAAATATTTGTGTGTTCTGTATAACTTCTGAATACTAGATAGGGCACTCGAATATAAAAAGAACTTTGTAGAAATCATAGGTTTAATTTAGTGGTACCCAGAACATAGCATGCAAAAATGTTCTCTTGTATATTATATTCTCTATGCATTTTCAACAGCTGTATAAACATCTTCAGCACTTATAGGGATTTTGCAGAAAGTGCTCACATATCATTACATCACCAAGTGATAGAGTTATAAGGACTTATGATGGAAAGTTTTATTAGATCTCTTAGCATTAGCAGTATTACTCTTATTGAACAACTGATATAATATTATTCTACCAAATATATAACTTTAGTAAATAACCATGACCTTCAACCATAATATAGACTTCATGACACCATTCACTTGTAATAACTACCTTTCCAGGGAAATCTGATTTTACTATTCTATCTCTATTCTATAATAATCTAATTGATGTAACAGATTAATTTTATTTTCTCAAGATATATCAAATGGGTTTAGGATTGAAGAATAAAATGGATAGATAGGTGAGTACATAGGTAGTCAGGTAGACAGATGCTATAAACAGAAAAAGAAAGAGCAAAGCACAAATCGTTCATATATGGAAACATGGATTAGAGCGAATCAAATTAGCTAAGCAATATAACCACAAGTAAAGATACTTCTGTGGAATACAAATTTATGTTTTCATGCACCTGGATTAACAAAAGTTATATGTAGGCAATACTTTTAATAGCTTTATTAGTTTGGTAGCTTAATGGGTCTGTGTGGGCCTGAAACATTCCGTTCCACCTGGCCCCAACTGCTGTACAATGTAGCTACAGTTTACCTGCTGCTTAAAGTAAGTTCAGATCATTGCTGTTAAATTTCCCACGTATTTATTTTTAAGAAAAATGAAACTACTAGAACACTTTGTCTCTAAAATTATCCATGCCGTTGTGTCATATATAGCCTCTTACTTTTCCCACTAAGTCTTTACACACGTTTTTACAGATTATTTGATAATAAAATTACAGATTTCATTTGAGCCCAAGTGTGTGGGGAACAAAGCAGGTGCCAGATCACTCACTATATAAAACTCATCTCCATTATGTAAAACCTAGAGATCCTGAAGTTTCCTCCCACATATCAGATATAAGATTAAATAAGTAAAATATAGAGAAGCAAGAAAGCAAGACATGTGGCTTTGCTAGAAAAGACTTCAAATGGTAAATATTTTGTGAAGGAAAACATGTTTGTGGGAACCAAGCATAATGCCCTGTAATTTGTGTAGCAGTTGATTTGAGAACAGTTTTCACTTTCTAATTTGCTCGAGGCCTTTCTCCTCCCCACTTTCCACTGCCCTGGGGTTTCTCTTTGAGTTGTAGTTATCCTTTCTTTGAGTTCCTTTGAAATGCTTAGGTGGTTGAAAATGACATGCTTTGCAGCATATTTGGAATAAAAAATTAAAAGTACCTCTTTTATTTTTACATCCCTAGAGAAGAAGGAAAGGGAGAGGGAAGCGAGGGAGAGAGAAAGGGGGCAAGGAGAGACAGGGAGACCACTTTATCAGATGTGAACGTTCTGTGGTGGCTCTATGCATCATCTGCTCCTTAGGCACCTGTTCCATTAAGAAAAGCATTTCTTGGATGTCTTCTTAAAAGATTTTTTTGTTCTCAATTTCTCCCATGTTCTACCCATTTGAATATGAATATTAACTTGATATCAGTGAATTTTGTATTCCAAAAAAAGCAATAATTGGAATTTCACTCGGCTTTGTGATTGGGACTATATATTGGTGATTAGTTAAGTAGGAAAACAAAACAAAAGAAACTCCAGCCTCTCCTGATGCACACATATACACACACGTTTTTGTGTTTTCACAGTAGAGTCTAGTGGAATAATTGCCATTAGAGGTATTATGTAACTGTCAGGGGTCTTACAGTAGAAAATCTCAGTTATAATTTTTTTTTCTTGCAACCTATAGAGTTCAGGTATTCTTGCTAGGACGTTGAAATATAGGTGTGAGATGTTTTATCATTCATCTGTTCATTTACTCACTAATTCTTGAAGTAATTTTAAGACATAGTCTAGGCTAAGAATTGTACAAAGTCTTGTAAGCACAAATTGAACTAGGCATGTTTTTATTCACTTTCTCTTTAACAGATATCGAAGCAAATTATTATAAATAAAGGAAGGGTTACATTAAATGTCTAGTAAGAGATAGAGTACACAGAGCACACCGTTTTTACAAGATAATGTGGTAAATGGAATGTACTTGGAGGTCCCCACTGAAACCCTATGCAATCCACTTAACTTCTCTCCAGGTCGGTTTCTTTACCTGTAAAGTGGAGATCATAATTCCTATCTCTCAATATTATGATCTGGATCAAATGACAGAAAGTGTCTGACACGTGGAGCAAGCACTCAATAAATGTTCATTTTCTTTTATCACCCTCTGGCGACTGCCTTGGAAGCATAACGTATAATCTACATGCTGGTTGACTGGCTTGTTTCAAGCACTTGACCATTGATGGAGCCATATCCAAAAATATGTGAATGGTTCAGGACAAAGCAACTCTTTTTAGCAAAATCTCAGCGAAAGATATTTTCAAATTGACAAATGGTTTAGGGTTCAGGATGGCAGAAATTTGTGATTAATGTCTATATCAAGTAACTTAATAGCCACTCATCCCCTTCTCTTTTACAAATGCTATGAACTCAAAGCGTTGTAACACCCTTGAATAGTGAACTGTGAAAAAAAAAATCTCTAAAGGTATCCAAGAAGTTCTGATGTCTGGGGGCTATCTGAGTGCAAATCTATTGCTTATTCAAAGTATTCCTCAAAATTCCAGAAATACAAGCTTTGTGGCTTACCAGTGGGATTACAAACATAAAGGAGAGATTTTAAAAAATTATCAAAAGGATGCAACTGGATTCTTGAGCCATGTATAATATAACTTTGCAAATATTATCCTGAAATGCATTTGGTTACATGTCTTGCTGGCTTGTCAGACCAGGGCCCCAAATTTATTACAACTTATGAATAAGGTATGGATGGTAAGGCATGGGCAAGTTCATATGAGGACACCAAGATTGCCTTAGAAACCACGTAAGGCAGAAGACTAATATGCACTAATGTACAGAGAGCTGTTTATTTCTAGGTGATAATGAATTGTATTTAAAACAACCCAAATTATTTACTCGAAGACCTCTGATGGGGGGAATTACTATAACCTGGATAGCAGGCAACAGTATCATCCCAATGTTGTGAATCCACACGTGGCCCTTCCAGATAGGTTGTTCCCTTCAAGTTCATTTCAGGTAGTTTTCATGTCCCTGTAGCACTTGCTATTTTCTTGAGCTTGCTCATAGTTTCTTATATGAGGAGTTATTTGGAGCCCATTTATGATCGAGGTCAGTTTTCCCTAAACGAAGTCATGAAGTGTGTGATGAACACAATAGTAAGACAGGCTTTGACTAGCATGGGGTGATGTTCAGACACTCTCATTCTTTATTCCATCCAAGATAAAAATAGCTTTTAACTGGCAGTGCTATCACATTGTAGACTTGTATTGAGTTCATAGTCAACTAAAATCTCTAAATTCTGTTTTGTTTGCCACTTGTGCTGTTTGGTAAGTTAGCCCTTTGCTATCCTGATCAGTGATCAAATGTAGTCCATTGTTAGACCTTGTTTGGCTAGTTTCATACCCAAGTTCTGTCAAAAAGATCCAATTCTTTTCAAATAATTTTTTATTTTAATACTTTATCTCTAAACAAACACACTTTTAATTTTAAAGGAAAAAGTGAGTTCTTCCTAGAGACTGTATTTTAGACCTTTTAAAGAAAGCATTAATGTATTTCTAAAGGAAAATAAATAATGTCATCTATAGACATTTCAGACCTTACAAACTTGGAAAGATTTGGTGTTACAATGTCTAAATGTTTCTGGGTGTTTGGGGTTCAGTAGAAAACCTCAGTCATATTTTGCCCAAAGCAAGTCTTAAATTTTTAATTATGTGTAATAAATCCAGGCATATTTAATCCATATATTTCATGATTCATTTACACTTCAATCACTATGTTGTTGTTTTTGAAGAATCATTTGATGTCTATAAGCCCTTTGAGCCTTTAAAATATGCTTATAAAACCCAAACCTTCCCCCCACCACACACACACACATTATTTGAAAATAGATCATTATATTTTGCCCACGGTAAAAAAAAAAAAAAAAAAATCAAATGCCTATACTTGGGGTGTGGTTTTAACTTTTATATTACACTTAGCTAGATATGTTACTCAGCTAAAAATCATGCATATCTGAATCCTTTGTTTAAAAAGTGCTTTAAAGTTTAAATGTTTTAATAACTATTTCAGAGACCCATATGGCTAATCAAACAGATAAAAAATGATCAGCTAGAGGTCTAGAAGAGATTTTATAAGCCCTGTGTCTCCTTTATATATCAACTTCCACACAGAAACATTACAAAAGTACATACCAAATCCTTATTTATTTCCTGATATTTAGGTAAAAATATCCAACTGCCTGCTACACTTCTTTACTTGGGAGCTCAAATACAGCAGAACCAGATAGAGAACTCATTTACATTCATCTTCATCTCCTCTCCCTCCCTCAAATCCTACACTCTTTCACCACGAAAAAAAGGTCCCTTCTTTCCTTCCCAGATTTCAACCCTGTAAATGCCATTAACCATCTACCCAGATGCCCACTTGAAAACTTGCCAGAGTTATGGGCTAGGGGAGGAGAAATTCTGCTTCTGACTTTGGATCTCACCTACATTATGAAATCTTGGGACTTCTGCCCCCTAAATACTTCTATAAGCCATCTAAATTTCCTTACCCTTCCTTCCATAACTTGAGTTCAAATGCTTATGTCTCAATTACCTTCATAGTTACCTACATTTTCTTTTTCTGGTCTTACCCTTATCTAGTTCCTTTGCCCCACAGCTGTCCAAATAATTTTTCCAAAAACACAAATTTCATTTGCCACTCCTCAGCTCAAAACATTCTAATGACTCCTGAGTAATTAGTAACTCTAATGCCCTCAGAGTAAATCAAAATCCCTAACATGGCTGGTAGGATTCCCCATGTCCATCTGTCCAGCCTAATGGACCACCACTTCTCATATCTCTTCTCTGTACAATTTCCTTTGCTTTCCTTATTTCATCAAGAGTAAAAGTTTCAGTATAGCTTGCATCTTGATCACAACTTTATTCCCAGCCCCCAGCAGAGTGCTCAGAGAATAGGGGCTGAGGACAGAGGAAAGGAAGGAAGGAAGGAAGGAAGGAAGGAAGGAAGGAAGGAAGGAAGGAAGGAAGGAAGGAAGGAGGGAAGAAAGAATGAGAGGGAGGAACAGAGAGAGGGATTCTGCAAGTGGGCACGCAAACCACTGTCCTCTGAATAATGATAGTGTCATCGATCAATTTTTATAATATTTAATCAATGGTGAGTATAAACATAGAAAGAGGGGCTGAAATATACAGAATAAAAGTCAACACACTAAATATGGTTTGAAGAGCATCAGTATGTATCCTCCCAACACTTAGAGTACCATCAAACCTGTAATCATAAAGCTAGTAGTCACCTTGGGTAGCTTCTCCTTTCTCCTCTGCCTATACACAAGGTAATGTTACTTCATCAACTGTATCAGAAAGGTTGAGGTTCAAGGGAATTTTAACTAAATTGTGTTTTAGGATCTCACTTCATTATAACCTAAACATTCAAAATCTGAAGAATTTCCAACAGATCAATTTGTGTAGCCAGCCAAACAGACCTCAGGCACAGTGTGGTGGTGGCCATTTAGGAGAAGCTTGAGTGCGTTCCTTTTGGGGCAGGTGCTGTCATTTACCTGCTCTCTTTAAAAGATGTGGAGTATATCACAAATGATAGCATTTGAGACCCTAAAGATTTATGAATCACTTACTTTGTTTTTCCACCCTTAATGACACAGGACATCCTAACATCATGAAACACCAAGAAGAAAAGACACTGGGAAAGAGGAGAGGAAGAGGTTTGGTTAAGGAAAAAAGACTACCCATTTGGGAGGAAGGAACCTATGCTATAGAGATAGACAGAAAATGGACATTTACTTAAAAAACATGACTTGAGTCCCCTAAGTACTTAGTAATAGTATGACTAGTCAAGTGAGCTAAAGTCTTTAAGATTCATTTGCTTCATCTGTATAACAAGAATTTTAAAATTGACTCTAACCAGTTTACCAACAATGATCAAACTCAAAAGAGATAATGCACATCATTTAAAAAAATTCACAACTCTACTTGGTCCATTTCTGAAAATGGGTGATTATACCTTATTATAAAATGTGCAGATATAGATATTTCAATGGGTTAATGGGCCAAACCCTAAATTTAAAGATGAGAAATATGGGGGCAATGTCAGAGCTTGTCTGTTACAGAAAATTTCTCAATACAGAATCAATCTTCCCTAAATATTCATGAAGATATTAACTGGAGTTTTGGAAAAATATGCACTTAAGGAGTTTATGAACATGTTGTCTTTTCTGGTATGTAGACACATTAATGAACTTTCCCAGAGATTATTTTTCACTAACTTCTGGCCTCTATAGCAATGGAAAGCCAAAAACTGATTCTAAAAATAATGTATTAACTCATATGTTTTCAGACACTGTGACCAGCTCCCTTACTTTAAGCATCCCAAACAAAGTTTTAGTTTGAAGATTTCAGCGAAGCAAAAAATAAAGTCAAATTTCATTATATCTACTTTGAAAGAATTCCTTTTCAGAGTAAAAACATGAAAATGTGTGCTTATATTTGAAAAGTAACAGAAGTTTGAAGCATTAATAATTCCTTACATTATTGTCATTTGAATTACAGATATATTTGCTTCTTACCCCCATTAGCAAGTCTTTTTTTAATATAAGAGACTTTTCAATAATATCTAGGAAAATATCATTTTTTACCTCCACAACATCAATGGAAAGAAAAGTGTACTGTCAATGTCATAGACTAGGACTGGAATTATGGGGCAAGAGAATTTTTTTATTTTAATTTTTTCAGTGGCATAAAATTCTTTAATTACATACAGCTATTTGGAGCAACTGACTTTGGGCTGAGGATTGAGGCTCCAGGAGCCACAGCAAGGCTATCAGATGCTCTCTTTCTGTCTCATGGATAGAAGAGTTGGGAATCATAGCCTTGTTCTTCAGGAACCATAGACTCAGAAGCTGACTCTGGTCACTGGAATTACTGTCCCCAATTTACATCTGCTGCCCGGGAGATCCCCGGGACCAGTCCCTCTGGGGGAGCCCCTGATGGCATCTTTACTAGAAGCTCCTTGACTCACATGGGAATATCCCCAGGGGCTCCCCACAAGAGGGGTATAAAGGACAGGTCATTATTCTGGTGCTCAAGCGTTGAGTCTTACTGAGTCAGCGCTTCCCTTCAAGTACTACCCTCCCGGAGTCAAGGAGTTTCAAAAGCATTTCAAGGTTTGCTGTTTGAAATCCCCTGCACTGGGGACTTCTCTCCCATACCTCGATTCACCCAAAGTTCTGCAGAACAACACATAGAGGAGGAAGACCCCTAACCATGTTCCCCCTGGAAGATAAAAGGAAAGAGAGTCAACGTGGGACGTTGGCTAAGGGACTTTTGCTCCCCGTTTCATATCCCTCACTGACTCGTGAAGAAAGGAAATTAGCCTGTGCCTTAAAAATAAAGAAGTTAGTCTGCAAGAATTCATTAATTTAAGCATGCATGAAAATACATAGAATAAATTACAGTTCCCCTAAATGCAATGTCATTATAGACCTTTAAAAAAAAATACGTTTCAGATGCCACCCATCTCAACTTTAACAAAAGTGACAATATAATTTATAATTCAAATCATGGTATTTTGAGAATGAAATGAGGGACTAATAATACTTACATGGGAAAATGATCATAAACCAGGACTGGAAAGCTGGAAGGTGTGGTCACCTTAACTCTTCCTGATGGGAAAAGAGAAGTGACTTGGGAGTGAAAAGAGTATTTCAGGGAGGAGGGCATGTTTTAGTTTGCGTGGAAGGTTTCTGTTGTTTTTATTATTTAACTGTGGTTCTTTCATACAGTAAAATGCAGTTCATTCTCACTATTGATGGTAGTTACGTTCTACAAAGTTGTCATGAACCCAGAATTAGCAAATACTGAACCACTGCTCCCAGGGAAATACAGGGTAGGTTCCTGTGAGCCTCTGTTCATAAGATTTTCATCAACCATCCAATACATGACCTTGTTTCATGTGTGTTTCTGTTAAAAGATACCTTATTTAGTATCTAATATATGTCATTGATTCATTAACAATGAATTTATGGCCAATAGCATTATATAACTAATGCTTCAACAAAGCTTATCAAACACATATTTCCTTCATAAATAAAGCACATCACATCCTTCTTGCACTTAAGAATACTAGACGACATTCTATTACTACACTTGGGGGCCATTTTAAGTAGTGAAAATCACCAACCAAAAGCACAAAATGAGGAAAACATGGCTGTATAGATCACACACAAAAAGGACACTTGTTTTACAGTATGAGATACAATAAAGCAAGGACGAGGTACAATGTCAATGTTGCTTTGTTTAACCTTACCTGGAAACCTGCACTTAGGGTGACAAAATTTTTGCTGCTCTTTATTCTTCTGCAAATGCACATGAAATCACTGTGACTATTGATTTTGGAGTTGCAAGTATATTTTAGCAATTAGGCAAATTCATAAACATGGAATCCATGAATAATAAGGGGTGACGGCAGGTGATTGTCCTTAACTCTTATATGTACATTTATTTAAAGTTAGGTTTGCCAAGCAGATTCTGAATGGTTGCCAAGAGGTAGAGCTGAAGTAGAGAACAAAGGACCTCGGCAAATATAGATAAAATATGACTTTTCAAATATATGAGTGATGCAAGGCCTCCATATCGTCACCATATTTGGGGGTTGTCACTATTTTAGTCATTGTGATAGGGGTGTAGTGATATCTCTCTGTGGTTTTAATTTGCATCTCAGTAATAGCTAACATTTGGCAATTTCTTAAACATTCAAATGTACAGCTACCATATAGCTGTGCATCTATACCCTTGAGCATTTATATCAGGGAAAGGAAAATTCAGGTTCACAAAAATTTTGGACATAAATGTTCATGGCACTTCTATTGGTAATAATCAAAACCTAGAAATAACCCAGATGCCCAAGTCCCTCTGTGGGTAAATGGTTAAACAAAACGTGCTGCCACCTGCCATCTGGCAGTAAAAAGGAACAAATTTTTTATTACATTCAAAACCTGGATGAATCTCCAAAGAATTATGCTGAGTGGAAAAAGTCAATTTCAAAAGGTTACATACAGTATGATTCCCTTCCTTTGACATACTTGAAATGAGAATATTATAGAAATGAAGAATAGATAAGTGGTTGCCAGGGGGTTAAGGTGGGAATGGGGCACGAAGGATGTGGGTGTGGCTATAAAAGGGCAACATGAGGGATGGAAATGTTCTTTCTTGCCTGTATCAATGTCACTATGCTAATTATGCCATTGTACTATAGTTTTGCAAGATGTTACCATTAGGGGAAACTAGGTATATAGTACATAAGACACCCTCCCTATTAGTTCTTACAGATACATGTTAATCTATGGCGACCTCAAAATAAAAAGCTTATTTAAAAACAAATGAAGGAGAAACAAAGACTTCTTCAAACCAACCAGCCAAATACATTACACACACACACACACATATGGCTTTACTTTTTCCAAGTCTGTCTGAACTGATTCTTGTTCCCTCAGTCATTTCACAAGCTCTTATCCTTTAAAAAGGTGAAAAGAGAGCTTAATTATGTGTAAGTTCATGTGATATGACATTTTAAAAATTACTTATTAAAAATATATACAACACATGCAATTTGATACAGTAAAACTTTGATAGTAAAAATATTAAAGATCTGTCATATGTCTAGTTACTGTACTACATCAAATACTTAATGACCTAATTTTCATTTCAAAGAGGTTTTTACACAAAGTAAAAGTGTATTATAATAAAGTAGATAATTTAGATGCAATTTTTTCTATTTTGGATGAGGAAACCGAGGCTCCATTCTCATATGGAGGAATGGGTGATACTGCAAATAGTTCAGGATTGATTTGGACTAAATTGATTGCACTCTTGGGACTATAATAGAGCCAAGAGCAGATGTACAAAAACATGATTTGTTATTATTAATAATCTAGTTTCTGTGTAAATCAGAATCTCTAGGGCATGAACAAAGTCTTAATAGGGTGCACTAGTCTGTCTTCTATGCTCTCTGTCTATATATGCTTTTTCTATATATTAAGATATGTAAAGAAGGGGCTGACAATAATCATGTAGAATACATATAACATGATTTTCCTTCCAAAAGGGAGGGGAATGGGCCTCATCAATTTAGATTTTATATTAGTTTGCTAGGGCTGCCATAGCAAAGTATCACAGACTAGGGGACTAAACAAGAGAAATTTATTGTCTCACAGTTCTAGGGGCTGGAAGTCCAAGATCAAGGTGTCAGCAGAGTTGGTTCCTTCCCAGATTATAAGGGAGCATCTATTCCATGCCGCTCCACTAGCTTTTGACTGTTTGCTGGCAATCTTTGTTGTCCCTTGGCTTGTGGAAGCATTGCCCTGATATCTGCCTCATCTTCACATGGCATTCTCCCTGCCTCTGTTTCCAAACTTCCCCCTTTTATAAGGACACCAGTCATGATGGATTTGAGCCCACCTTGTCCATGAAGTATGACCTCATCTTAACTAATTACATTTTCAATGACTCTATTTCCAAATAAGAGCACATACTAAGGTACTGGAGGTTAGGGGTTCAGCAAATGAATTTTGAGGGACACAATGCAACTCATTGCAGATTTTCTCTCTCATTCTTGCTCAGTAGACGTGATAGACAAATCTCTCAATAGGTGTCAGATGAGCTGTGTCTAAGATGCAATGGTAGAAAGTTGTCCTGAACAAGGGTAAGCAGTTGTTTAATAGATATATATTAGCCTTATTTCATCCAAATCAAAAAAAATAGTAAAACTCAGAATGAACTATATTTGTAAAATACAATTAATCGCCTAACATTATTTTGCATTAATAATAGGAAAAAAAGCAACATTTTCTTGAAGTGTGTTATTTCTTTTCTAAATGTTTTAAAAGTGCCAATGTAAATTTTTTCAATTCTAAGAGTAGGTAGAGTTGGGTGACCAAAATGATTAGATTGTTCAATCTGAAGTAAGTTTTAAACAAGCATTGCCATTCGGTCCAAATGTTATTGAAATAGAAATAATTACCCCCGAACTATTTATTTTAAGAAAGCCAAATATATGCTAAGAAATAAAAATAAATATCAAAATGTTTTTTTAAAGGTCACCGCTTTTCATTATTAGAGCATTGTTTAAATGTGTACCTATTAAGATTTATGGAAAAGTTATATTCCTATACTCAAAGAGACTTATCTCTATATTAAACAGAGAAACAATAAACTTACTTTTAAAAAATCTGAATCAGTTGTTTGATACTGGGTAGACCAATGAGTTGATTGACTTCAGGGTTTTTTCCCCACTTTTGAAGCAGATATGCTGACATCCTGTATACATATCCTGAGATGATTATTCAAAGTGCAAATTAATGTCATACCCCACACATTCAAACCTTTCTGACTTGGATTCTTTCGCTCTCTCTCACCCATGTGCACATCAAAGCCATTCTGTAATAGGAGTAATGGAACTTTGTTACCTAGAGGATGAATGAACATTTCTGCAGAATACTACATTTTTAGCGATGAAAAGACTAAAAACGGGTGGGTGGCTTCAAATGTAAGTAGGGGGAAAAACAGATTCTAAGAATTCAGAGGGTTTGGTACCCATTTGGAAAGACATGAGCTATTTTTAGATGTAAAGAGGATGTGGTGATTAACATGAAGCCTAAAGCCATGTAAATCCAAATGCGGCACCTTTCGGTATAAAAGCGCACTGTTTTATGTTACCATACTACCAAAATATGGGTACACAAAAGAAATAATTTTCCATTTTAATCCAAAAATGTCTTTCAAATATACATGGAAGATAGAGTATATTATTAGGTAGACAGAAATACGATTTCACAATTTTATTGTCAAAAAGTATTCAATATAAAAATAATACAAATTCCTAAGGAAAGTATGTGTTTTAAATTTCAGGAGGGGCTGAGCTCTGAATGTCAGTCGAACAGGTATAAGGGAGGTAGAATTATTTTGTTTTGAGTCTTCATAGTTTACAAATATTCCAACAACTCTCAACTATCCACTTTTCACAGATGAGATTCTGGAGTTGACTCAAGTAAATTATTGCCCTCAAATATCACAATGCAACTCAAGAAATTCTATACCAGGGCCGTGCCCGTAGCTTGGCATTGGTGCATTCCTGACTTTGTTCTCATACCCTTACCTCTCTCATCCTCCCACCCACTAATCAGCTTTAAGTCACAGCCTTACTCTGCTACAGTTTGGGTTCATTTTAAGCAGGTTTCAGTTGAATAATCATAAATGAACAGATAGTCCTAAACACTTCTAGATAAAAGGAACATTAAAAATAAATGAAAAATAGATAATATGATAATTTAGCATAATGAGACAAACCTAGATTTTAAATTGCAAATATTACTTAAACTCTCTAAGCCTTTGTTTTCTGTTCATCTATAAAATATGGAAAATGATTCTTACCTGCCATGTTAATTATGGGAATTAAATGGCATTAGATGTAAAGAGTTTGGTGAATGTTACAAATAACAGTGTTATTAAATGTTCCTACAAATATGTCATCACTGTTATTAGTTAAAGACACAACTCTGATTCTGATTAAAGTAACAGATTAGAACTTCACAAATTATAGGTTAAAATTTTAGAAAAACAAAGCAGCAATAAGAGTTTACTCAAATAATGTCATCTGTATCTTCAACTGAAAGAAGATTCTTTTTGGCAGAAAATGGTCAATCAAATCTGAACACTCCTTTGACCACAGCGTTCACGGAAGGTGATCTTTTTACTTTATAGTCACTTCTCTTGTGCTTCTAGATGGTCAACATAGTCAACGTATTTCACAAACTGTTCATGCAGTGATCTTGATTTTGTGACACTGTCTAATTAATTTATTACCCAGGAGCTGGAGGTGAAAACCCCTGTCTTTTTATTCTTACTTTTTATTTAATATACTACAAGAAAAAAATTCTTTCAATAATTTTTTTCTCTTAAGTCTTTGGAAAAATTAATATGGAAATGCAAAAATACTGTATTTATTATATAGATGCTGGGCTTACCCTCAAAGTTTCTACCCTGAGGAGATTAAAAGTCTTTTAGTTAAAAATATCTAACCTGAGTTCTTCTCCATTTAATCTATAGTATAAATAAAGAATTATTATCCATTATTATTTGTAAAAGATACTTTCTTCCTAATGATTTTGTTAAAAGTGAATTTTGTCAGATAAGCCTGTTCTAGTGACTGTAAGGTGTACACTCTACTTCAAATTGTTCAACTCAGTGGCTCTCTCTCACACTCTCTCTCTCTCTCTCTCTCTCTCTTATTTTCTCTTTTTCTCTTCAGAGTAGGGAGATGTGTAAGTCCAGCAATACTAAAGAACAATTTCTCTGCTACACTCCTCATAAACCTATTAACCTGGCATCTGCACTTTGAGAAGCTAAGATTATCATTCACTTAAAGCAATTGCTTTTTTCTTGTTCTTCCTCCTAAGACGCACAGCATCACCTGCCCTGTCCGACCACAGCAAAGGCAAGTGTGAAAAGACTGTGGGTCAAATACATTGTGTTTCCCACATTTTTGATTCATGATTCCGATTCTCCAGATTATGCTTTTCCCGAGAAAGCCAAAAGACATTTTATTTTACAATAAACCCATGCAACTTGAAAAGCATAAGAACAACAACAAAAAGAGAGTGAGAAACAATTTCTCAGAATTAACATTTGGGCCCAAAGGAAAAGAATTCCTGTTGATGAGAAATTATGTTGATGACAGTTTAACAGGGAAAGGCAAGAACAAAAGAGTCTGTCACCTACCAAGGGTCACAAATGATGAAATGTAGAAAACAGATTGCTAGCCTTTGAGAGTAGAATTCTTGGCCATTCCATTGTAGTTTCTTAGCTATCTTTCTCAGGCTCTTAAAAGCCAGAAGAGGCTTCTTCTTCTAAAGTATCTACCAAGGTGAGTGTTGTTTTTTTTTTTTAAAAAAAAAAAACCTTTCAATACACTCATTTAAATAGACTAATCCCTAAGCCCTAGGAAAACAGAAACATGGGAATACTATCCCTAAACAACTTTCTTATCTTGTTATTCATCTTCAGATATTGCCATTAGCCTATTTTGCTTTATGTTGCATCAGTTCTGGGCTTAATAAATGAAGAATAATTTCTTGGAGAACATTTCTACACAACTGATTAGAGGACGTGGCAGTTTATATAACCACCATTTACTGACAGAGTGAACTCCTGAGCCAAGGAAGTCTGACTGACAGAAGGCACACACCAGTTGAGAGTACTATCCCTCAATAACAGGGGAATATTAATATCAAATCAGATTCCCAAGGTGAGTGTACATTGATAGAAATTAAATATTGGACTCATGTACCACCAAAGACTTTGATGTTTAGGGTTCGAACGCTTTTTGTAAGTGAATCACTCTGTCATTTTGGGAAAAGCGATACCTTCTCTGCTAAATTAGAAGTCAGGTTTTCACATGTTTTTCATGATTTTTCTCAGAATATTTTTGTAAAGATAATACGCTTCAAAGCTTTTATTATTATTTTTTTTGCCCACTTCTTCCAATAAAGTGGCCTGTGGACACCATTCACTAACCACTCTGTGCCTTTGTTTACCCTCCGAAAAGACAGTCCTAGTTTGTAAACCACTTTGACAGCCTTTCCTGGAACATTCTTTATAAAGTGCAAAGTGTTCTCATTTGCATTTTCTACTGTTGGGTGAGGTGATATGTCCAGGTATTGAGTTTACAGTGGTAACATGAACTTAGTTCTTTTCTAAACTCGAGGGAGACACTCAATCATGAAGCAGCTCAGAGTGACTCCAATAGAATAAAACAGAGTTATCAGGATACTCTGTCTGGGGCATTATAATGACTCTGTTGGTGACAGCTTGTCTGCTGCCTGGTGGCATTAATAAAGAACACTTTTTCTGGGGGAAATTGTTGTGCTGGCCTTGCTTTCACATGATATGCCAAGCCATATACCCCGTTAAATCGAGTCCCTTCACATTTCACTACAGACAAAGGTATCTTGGAAAATGGTACCTGGGAGTTTTGCTGTATCAGTACTTTGTTTTTATTCTCGAGAGGAACCTTTAATCATTTAAAATAGATATTCGCCTTCATCACCTAAGAAAACCCCGGAACAACCCATTTATCTATTTTAGCTTAATTGTGGCCAGATTTCTTCTATTGCCAATTCACTGCCTGCAAAACACATGCACTTAAAAGTAATGATACTAAACTATATCTTCACAATATAGCTAAGACTGTCAGAAGTAAGTTCACATCGTCACATTCAGTAAACAAATGGGAGAAGCGATGGGTGCCCAACTGGGAATTTGGGAGGGAGTAACTTGAATGGGCTTCTTTTTACAGGCAGCAAAACTAAATCTCACTTGATTCAGGGCTAGTGACACAATTCAATCTTATCTGAGGTTCGAAACAGCTTATTTCATTTGTTTCTGACAATTGCACATTTTGTTATCCTATAAAGTTAATGAGAGGAAGTCAAGGTTATAATGAGAACTACAAAAGACAGATATCGCAATAGAGTCTTTTTTGTTATTGTTTTTGCTTTGGTGGTGATTTGATCTAAAGAAAAAGCACTTAGATTTTGAAATCCTCATAAAAATCTATGCTTCGTAAGACTATCAATAGTAGTTGTGTGAAAAACTAGTCTCTGAAGACTTTCTGCATTTTTTATAACAGATTCGATGATTTGGATAAGCTATCTTGCAAGTATATGTTTAAATTCTTACCCAAATTATGTGAAAAATATCCCACAGTAATGACATCCTATCTACATTCCATTATTCAAATAGAAAATAGAATGAGAGAGAAAGAGAAAGAGAAGAGAAAATAGCAAGAGAAAATAACAGACATGAGATACTCTGGTTTTAGAAGTTCATTTATTTAGTTAAGTGATCAAGATGCTTATTATGAGTCCTGGATTTCATTAATTTGAAAACCAACATATAATACTGAGCAATGTCTGCCCAATTAAACCTAAGAGCCCAATTCACACGCAGCCGACATGAAAAGAAGCAACACCTAAAAGCCACCAGACAGTGACTTTTCCCTTGGCCCACAGCAAAAGTGGGAGAGACACAACTTATCAAATAGGACACACTGAAAGTCCTAAAGAATATTCACTGAAGTGATAGGGTTTCCAGCTTCTACTGACAACCTGTGGTTGGAAAGACTTCTCATCATTTTCGAAAAACTATATAATTAAAATATTTGAAAAGAGAAAGAGAGAAAAACAGTCTACAAATTTCCCCAGCACGCATAGAGAAACTTTAGCTTCTTTGCTTGTCTCTCTTGTCTTTTGTTGTTTGACTAAAAGGAGTCAACGGTTGACTAGCTCCTGGAAGAAAACTGTACCTGCTTCCACAGTGCCAGGATAACAAAGCTGTGAAGGGCAGCAGGAAGGGGGAATCTTTAGGAACACACGTCCTTGGCACACTTCAGAAAGATGCCTTTATTTAGAAGAAAGTCAGCCTCAGTGTCCTTATACTCCAATATGTAAAAGAGATAATTGTTCCAGAGCATGTTCTTCTGTGACACTAACAGGCCAACTTTTCTCCTGCTTTAGCAAGAGGATGTGTTGAGGGGGTGGTACAGTGGAGTGTGTATGAATAAAATGAATGAAGATATAAGTGGATCTATGGTTACTCATTGATAAGCAAATGCTTATATTAATGGAAAGCCCAAAAAAGGAGAGTAAGGACCCAGTCAGCCTCCTATTAATTTGGAAATAAAAAAGTCTAATTTTAGCTGAACCATCCAATTCTGAAGATTACCTTAAAATTAAAACATTCCTAGGGGAATCCAGTGTATTCTAAGTAAATATATTGACTTCGTGCTTTCAAGGGGGCAAAATCTGTTTGAGCACTAATATCCTTACATGCTATTTCTTATTTTGGTTAATTTAGCAGAATGTTACACTAGTATTCAAAGTTGTTTCAGAGGCCAATCAAAGCAAATTCACTTGAAGAAGAATCTCTGCCAAATAGTCATAAATTAAAACAAACCAAACCAAAACAAAAGCTCTAGTAGATGTTTCTCCTAGTTCATTTGCAATTTCTTATAACCTCTTTATTTCCATGACACAATTGCTCTGAACCAAAAGCTATAATTTTCAACCAATTTATTTTCATCTTTTGGTATATCTTTTTATTGTTATTATAATTATCAGGCCTAAAATATAACTCCTTAAATTGGGATTTTGACTGAAATATATGTTCCTGTATATCTCAATATATGTTTTATTTATCTTTAAACTATCACTCAGTTCAACATAATATAAAATCACATCATTTGGGAGTAATATCACAACGTTTAATCCAATTTAATTTCTTAATGTAGTTCTTAGGTTTTGAAAATAAGGTGTGAAAAACATTCCAATAATTTTCAATTCAATTCCAAATACATTAAAAACATGTGACGTGCCTTAAAGCTGTACATGTTGAAGTCTGCAATAAATGGATGGAAACAAATTTTGCCACACACAAAGAAAGCAAAGGGAGACTGAATAAAGTGAATTCTCAGTAGCAGATGTCAGCTATGACATTCTTTTCTTGTCTCAAATGGCTCTAGACTGAACACACACACATTCACAAAAAATGCATTAGAAATATATTCTCTTATATTTTGTGGCATCTGCTAATCAGACAATTTAGAAATCTTGTATTTCACAGATATTTTCAGAGGCGCCTCCTAGGGTTAATTATTAAACAGTTACTGGACACTTACTGTGGACCACAGTACAAAAAAAAAATTGGGTTAAAATCATACCATTTGGTAAAGTGTATAAAATCATAAAAAGTTTGGATACTACGTTATGAAAGTCACTTAACAGTAGGTACAAATTAAGAAAGTAACAGCAGAACCTCTTCCCCCATGCTTAGTTCACTGTAAAAATGTGTGCACAACACAACTCGCAAACATGAGATGAACATAGAAAACAAGCCCATGCAAATGTCTGTGCGTAAGGTTAGACACAGTTTTGGAAGACATGAAAATACTAGGAAAACTTAGTACCTGCTCAAGCGTTTGAAAAGTTTAACAATTTTTCAGTGTAGGCACCTTCATTAATATCGGGCACCACCCACTTTTAGCTTGGAAAACACTACACAGAAGAAAACAAGATTCTCACCAAGGTTTCTCACTTGGAAAGATGTATCAAGATAGGAAATGGCCCAATCAATATTCATGATATTTTAAAACAGGGAAGTCTGAACTGAATAATGTACACCTGTGGAACTCATACGAGGCCAATATGATTAGGGCAAGGATGGATAGACTTGACAGGTATGGCAGAGTGCACCTGTTAATGATAGTGTAAAAAAGTACAAGAAGCAAAAGGAGATGTTTAGAGGAAGAAAAGTACAGAGCAATTATGATGTCACTCCACTCATCAGCAGCCAAGGGAGATGCTTGCTGGAGTTTCTTCAGCTGTTTCTTATTGCCAATTTCTTAGGTCCAAACCTTGGCACCAACAACTATTGTTGTCTTTAACTGAGCAACTTCTGCTCTGATGGAAATGGTGGCCTTTCCTCCAAGTTATGCTGGACCTGCCTAATGAGTCTAATCAGCCATTGCTGCCCCTCATCCGAGGTAGAAAGTAACGGGCCAGATTCACAGATACGGCTTCTCTTAGGTCATTTTGTCCAGAGAAAAGTGTTGGCACTCCTGTGTGCCTACTCCGTATGTAGGGCAACGAGATCCCTCAGTGCTAACTCGATTCTTTAAGTGATTCCGCCTGTAGGTTGATGTTCAGAGTCTAGGTCTTTCTAGGCATCTATGAGAACAAGTTGCCTATATAGGTGTTCCTAAAGTCCCTAAGACAGACAAACTATTTTGGGAAAGGGACCCCCCAACCAGCCTTTGAATATTCAAAGAAATAATACCGTATGGAAATGGGCTTTTCAATAGCAGACTTAGGAGAGACTTCTCTTGTTTGTCAGGTAAATTTCTCTCTTGATACCAGGAATAGGTCAATGAACTAAGTTTAGCAAAGGGATTAAGTGAAATAACAGGAGACAAGAAAGTCATTTTGCATTAAATAAGGCAGAATTACAATATGCAATACCAGGTCACTGGTGTTAAGATCTATAGCTGAACAGAGCTTAAGCATTTCGTTAATTTTATACTGAATTACCAATCTGTTATGTGAAAGTATTTATACTACAGATAGTATAAGAAAGGAAAGAAAAATATACATATAACTGCACTGTAAGAGTTCAAAACATCTACTGAAGCCTTTTCTTTGTCTTTTTCTTTTACTTGGAGATGATATCTACATACATCTATATATCTGTATCTCTCATAATGTCAGATGTCAACACACAATAAATAATACAACACAATATGGGAAATATATGTAAAATTTTAGAACTGAGACAGTCCTCCACATTTATTTAAAATTATTGTCAATGTTAAAATGATGTGTCTAACCCAGGCCTTTCAACTTTAAAAGACAGAAAATAGTCGTGAAGACGAGAGATACATGTGACAATAAAGTTCTGAAAAGTGAGGCCTGTGACACTAATCTAATTTCCTCCTGGGACCATTTTCTTTAGGTAGATCGTAGAGTGGAATTTTGATGAGTCAGAACATTAAAAGGTCTAGTTTATGAGCACTGGTAGGTAAGGTCAGAATTGTTTCAAAAAATCTTTTACATCAATCTGACAATCTTTATCCTAGGTCGTACAAATATTTTAGATGGTTATGTGTTTCAGTCTTAGAGTGATCTTTCATTTCTGGACCAATTTTGTTTAACAAATGTATTTATTGAGTACATGGAGTCATTTCTGATCACTCTGAAGTTATTGATATTCCATTTGTTCATATTAAACAAAATGCACAGTACTATTAAATATAATAGTCCCAGTAACACTGCTGTTCTACCTTTGCATAATCTATGTTGCATCCAATTAATAATAAAGGACTTTAATTTACTGACACATTTTCAGGTTGTGCAATGTGTTAACAGATCACTATGCTTGTTTGCTTATGCATGCACAAACTTGGCTTTTTCACTTGGCTTTTGTCTTTTATAGCCCCACCCTTTTGCTTCTTTGAAGTCATTGCCTTCTTAATCAAGGCAAGTTAGAATACTTATATAAGTAGGGCACTGCAGACGTGCTTACTAGCTGCCATTTTTTTGAGCATGCTCTAAATGACTGAAGTAGCTCCCTAATCCAGAGACAGCATCGCTCCATTGTGGTCTAGGTCCTTCTCCCCCACACCCAGGCAGCTGTGCTTGTTTTATGTAAGAGCTGCTCTCTAAGCTGCCTGGGAGCTGAACAGCTTTAGAAAAAGTGAAAATGGGCTGCCATTCTGACAGCCCATCTTTCCATTCATTCAACTAACTTACTGTTAGACCCGTATGCACTGGTCACTGTGCAAAGAGCCAAGGATGAAGAAAACTAAAGCCAAAACCAACACAGCAAAACCCCTCTCTTGCAAGGATCACAAACTGGTGAAGGCAGACACTCCCACAAACTAGTAGAACCAAGTCTACTAGGTAAAGTGTTGAACCTTGCTTACCAGCAGTGTGGCCCTGGGCAAGCTGCTTTATCTCTCTACTTTAAGTGCCTTCTTTTGTACAAAACAGAGGTGATAGCAATACCTATCTCATGTGTTTGTTGTGAGAATTCGAAGAACTTAAGCAATTATCACATAATTAGCTCTCAGCATTCATGAGATGCTTTGATGTGATGGGCAGCATACACACTACCTAGCATGGGTAATGACAAGGGAAAAAGAGGCGTATTCCCCTCACTTAAAGACATTTAGAGATTACTTCTGGTGATTGCTCAGAAAGGTCTGGAGATATATTGCTATTTAATTTGTAAAGAGTAGTTAGAACTGCAAAAACACTCTCACCTTGTTTTATTGAGAAAGAAATCAGGAGCCTCCTGAATCAAGCCCTCTCTTGGTTGATGAAGCTAAGTGACCGGGATTACTGGGAGTGCAGTGTTGTTGGTACCCCTGAAGCACCACAGTCCAGGGAGGATGCTGATCCATCTTCTGTCACTGGCTCCTTCTTGCAGGTGCCTGCTCTACCATTCAATCATATACGATAGTTAGGAAGATAAACGAACTCAGGAAAAGCAGAGAACAATACTGCAGTTTTTTAATCTGTCACTGTTCTTCCCCCACTTCAAAGTTGACTTGACAACTGCATTTATTTCACATTGCGGTTGCTACAGGTTAATAATATTGTTTTATCAGGAAACATTTATCTTGAGGAAGAAAGTTATCCTAATACAGCAGATAACTTATCCAAGGACAAGTAGAAAGGGGGTTGTGTCTAGAGGGTAATGCTAATGCCTGGCATGCTATAAAAATAAATGAAATCTGATTAGCACTATTGGAGGGAAGAATAAGTCATAGTTTCTATGAAATATTATTTTCCTGATTGGAACCATTTCCATTTTTTGTCAGCTTAAAACATTGTATTAAAGATGAGATGACTTTAAAACTGTGACAGATATCTCAAGCCCTGTGATTATAAATGGTGTTATAGGCTTGTAATCCTGTGGGTTTAGTCTAAAGTATTTTCTTCACAAATTGAAAGAGAAACACACTAGGAATTCAGAAGATTTTAATTAAAGTTGTTCAAAAAAATTTAATGGGAATTTTAAAGGCTGACTCACTAGGTATTTTTGATAATGAATTTAATTTGTAGGAGGAATTTCTTAGCAAATTTGGTGATACCAAAAAGCCTACCTATGCACATTATATGTTTTCACGGAAACATTGTTATTAAGTACCCTGCTTTTACTGATTCACAAAGGTTAGTTCCTTTTCAGCTCCATTCAGATATGTACTATTAAACCTAACATCTAAAGAAAATGGTAACAACTGCTTTTTGAAGGAGAAAAATAGAATACAAAGGCTTGGGCAGCATTTTCTTAACCACGGAGCTAATTTCTTTAAGAAAATAGTTCATTAATATATTAATAGTAAGTGAAAGCAGTTTGGGTCACAAGTTAAGAAAGAATGCACCAGGGCATGATTTATTTTGAATTGAACAGCTGAAATGCATCCAGTACAAAATCACTCATTCTTGTTTTTCTATACAGTTGCCTGTGGCAATGTGCGGCATCTCTCAGAATGTGTTACACAACCCAGCAGCACCAAAGCTAAGTACAAAGCACAGGGTGAAAGCTGGGATTGTGCAAAAAAATACAAAATACAACACAAGCAGGTGAGTTGTTTATAGTGATGCAGGTGTGGTGTCAGTAATAAATCAACCCACTAATAATGATAATAGCTTATGTTTATGAAGGTCCTTTCTTTAGGAAGCCCAATGTATTTTTAAAGAATGATTCTGTTAATTCAAAATGCATCCCTGTGATTAGGAAAGGCACAGGTTTAATTAACTCTGTTTTATGGATGAGGAAACTCACAATGTCCTCTGTCGACAGGCAAGTTTTGTAATGTCCTGTATTAAGTATCCTTTTCTGCATTTAATAAGGCCTAGGAAAGGCAACAGTGGGTCTTAACTGGTCACCAAGGAGATAACTGAAAAGGGGACATGAAGAAAGGACAAAGAAAGTCATCACAGAAACTGTGCAGTGTGGGATCAGGGTATCTGTTACTGAATTTCCAATGCAATTTTTCAATGCAAAAATTGGAACTTTTGCATAGGAAAACACAAAGACTGTGTTTTTTTTTTTTTTTAAATAAAAACAGAAAACCAAGATGTCAATAACTGGGGTGTTTTAGATGTTCCCAAGCCTTAATGTGCATAAGTCAATAAGGAATAGTTATACTGTTGTAAAACTCAAATGTTAATTTTAACCATCTGAAAGGTGGTACACACATGTTGAAAATTAGTCATTCTGTTTATTAACTCTTCAGCCAGCTCTGAAGTTCTTTAAGAAGAAGGGAAAAGAAAATGAGATGTATTCAGACTCTCGTTCTGAATATCTGATATGGCATATCAATTATATACATAATTTTAACAAATTGGCTTTTATAACGAGGGGAGTAGATCAGGTCTTCGGTTCAAGCAACATTAGGGAAATGCCCCAGAAAATGATGCCTTCCAGCTCATATTCTCTTCTGTTAAATTTTCTGAGATCAGGCCCTATCCATTTCTGTGTCATCTCCTTATGGCAGCACTCATGGAGAAAGAGGGTGTGGTACCATAAAAAGTCACATCGGTGACCCCTTCTACCCAGGTCTCCACAACTTTCTTCACTGTTGCACGTGGTGCATTATAATAAATCCCCTATTTTTAAGTGGCAGTTGGTTTGGAAACATTTTTGTGTACAACCACTTAAGATGGGAGTAAGGGTGGCACATCAGTCAGGGACTAATCAGGAAACAGAATCCACTAGAGAATTTAAAACAGAGGGATTTCAGGCTGGGGAATTGGTGACAGGGTGATGGGAAAGCTAAAAAGCAAACAGAAATAGTGAGGCAACCCAGAGCTTATCAAAGCAGGCAGGACCATCACCTCTAAGCTGGAAGGACAGAGAGGAATGTAGTGTTCGTGGTGCCTGGAGGTCCAGGGTCTCCCAGGTGAGAGCTAGAGTCACAGGTGTGGCACAGACACTGCCACACTGTGAGCAGAAGCAGAAGGAATAGCCAAGGTTCTTTGCCCCGACACCAACACCTCCAAGCCCCACCCTCCATTTCCCACTAGACATTCCCAGTTGGAAGCCAGTTGACAGATGGGAATGTGGCCTGAGGGGGATTGGCCCACCTGTGATACACTGCAGAGCACAGGAAAGGTGAGTCATGGATTTGAGGGCAGACAAGCCTAGTCCTGCCACAGAAGGAGCTAAGAAAAAAAAGACTCCTCACTGTTGAACAGAGCTGAGAAAAGTGACTGAGATATTCTTGAAAAATATTTTAGGGGAGTCTGTGTGTCGAGGGAGGAAGGAGTACTTAGGGAACCTTATACCTTCCACTTAGTGGTGCTGTGAACCTAACACCACTCTAAAGAATAAAGTCTATTAAAATATTATTTTAAAACTGACAACTATTCTCAAAATTAACTGTCAAGTTCAGAGAATAAACTGAGAATGAGATGAATATGCAAAAACATCAGCAGTCTGTACACCAAAATAACCAGTTCTAAGATAAACAAATATGAATCCCTCCCCATCCTACCTTTATTAAATTATTTTTATTTATGAAAAATAAGAGGGTTATAAATAAAGAGAAAAGACTACCAAAATATTTATGGGGAAGCATGAAAACAGATTTTGATAAATAATTGTTTAGGCATGTTGTTTCTGGATGGTAACACTCAACATAATATATATATTTTTCTTCACAAATGAATACATGTTAATACAAATCTGGAATAAAATTTCAACAGTAGTATTGTTTTTTTTGCTTGAATTTTTGTTTTGTTTGTAGAACTTATAAAAATTTGTTTATAAATCATCTAGAAGAAGAAATAAAAGAGAATAGCTAACTCATGTTTATAACTATCAAAGTGATAAAGTATAACAATATAAAATGTTAGTAAATGCCCCAAAGCTATAGTTACTAAAATAGAAAGATTTTCTTGCAAGATTACAGAGGTAGATCAATGGAAGCAAATAGAAAGCCATGTAGACACATTCACATGCACACAGACATACATAAAATTTAATATTTTTAAATAGGATGACATTACCGAGGAGGGGAATTTTTATTTAATAAATGGTATTAAACATGATGGAATTTTAAGTATTTACAACATAGGGAAATACTTTTTATGTAGAAAAAATGCAAGATACCAAATTATATCACAAATGTATATTTATGTACATATAAAAACAAATATGCATATAAAAAGATGGGAAGAAAGTATTTCAAATATATAAAGAGTCTTTAATATTATTAGCTACTGGGCAATTCTTTTTCTTCTGCTTTCCATGTTAAGCCTAATAACATGTACTATTTTATAATTTAAAGAGTTTTGGGGCACATTCTCAATAATAAGTACTATGTGAATAGATTTGGGACACACTCTTAATAATAAGTAGTTATGTGTTGAGTCCTTAATATATGGCAGACAGTTTTGTAAATCATCTGAACTGAACTAATTCATTTAATCCTCTTAACAAAGTGTATCCCCTTCACTCTAGCAACTCGCAGAAGGTGGCATAGTGACTAAGTAGCAGGTCCAGGATTTGGGTCCCAGAGAGCCAAGTCTAGCATCCAGGCTCCCAAGCCCTGCATAGTGCAGTCCTGCCTCCATCAATAAGATGTTGATTGAGGAGTTGTAGCTCTTAAAAGATTCTATAAATTACATTTTTTCATCCTTGTGTATGATAACTCAGTTGGGTACATAAAGTGGTTTGATAGGCACTCCCATTATTTTTCTGATTCAAAGAGTCTTTCCAAGCACTGCTTATTCAGTATTCAAGGTCAGTAATTTTTCCCAGCCCAGGTGTGCTCCAACAGCCTCCTACTTATCCTTGAGCTCTTGCGAGCCATCATCACCCTTGCTTCCAGAAAGTGGAGTTATTTGTGTGCTGTAGCCTGTGAAATCAGAGACAGTCCGTTTCTATGGGAACCAGCTTTATTTCCTCCAAGAGGGCAGTGAAGAGTCATTTGTGAATGTTACAGAGTGAAGAAAAAGTTCGCCACACAGCACGTCCTCAGTTTGAAACACCAATTTCTTGCACTTGCTTTTTCCCCTTCAGAAGTTTTTCCTTTTAATCCCATGTAGCTGAAGGAATCACGACATCTTTACCAGGCAGACTTAATGAACTCTCTCCTGATTTAACTTCACAGTGTCTAAAACCAAGGAACAATTTCTCCTCCCAGAATACAGGTAGATACATTCTCTGGTCTTCCTCATGCCCTGCAGTAGAAATGACGGTACTGGAATATACAGAAAGTATTACCTTAAATAGAAGGGGCTTGAATCTTTGGGCAGGAGTGAGAAGAGATGACAATAGGTAGTTAGGAAAGCCAGTATTATTATTCTTGTCTTTGTTTCTTCATGTCTGTGCTTTCTCAGTTGCCCGATTCTAATTGTAATTCAAGAATTATGGGGAAAAAATATTTTAACCCTGACTTTATTCATTCTTGTTTACATTGAGCCTTTAAAATAATATGAAGACTAATATTTTCTTTCTAACCTACATTTTTTGAGAGAGTCTCCTGTAGAAACTGATGCCTGACAAAATATTTCAGTATTACCCAGAAAGAATACTTTCCATGCATTTTATTCTAAAAATATTTATTTTTGAAAAATAATTTTTTATGTGTCTGCTCTATCGACAGAAAAAAACCACAACAGATTTATCATAATCTAGTCAATTTTTTAGATTAAGGGAATTTGTGAGTATATGTAAATGTTTTCCAAAAGTTTATTTTGGGAATCAAAACCATCATCCAAAATGTGAAAGTAGTGGTTTTCAAGGAAGACTCTTGTCCAACTATCCTTTCTCTGAATTTTAATTTATTATAATAACATTTAGAAAACAGATGTATAATTATTTCATGATGACATGAAATCAATGTGCAATTTATTCTAGCATGGGATAAAATTTAACTCGTAGCTCATATTAATAGAAATATAGTAATAGAAAAAAGTAAAATTATATCAGCTGATTCACATAGTTGGATGTGAACATTTCAATATAAAGGGCTACATAAATGTAAGAAAGTTATGAAAAAACTCCGCAGAGAAACATGTTTATTACCTTAAATGCACAGAGAATTGCATTTTAAGATTTCCAGCAACCTTAGAATATTAATAATTGTCCCTCGCATATAAAACCTTTCAAATCCATTTTTCTGTGATACGTTTTATAAATATGGAAAAGGACTAGTCAGTTACTCTACTTTTAGCTAAGCCCATATCTAAACTATCAGAGAGTTGTACCTATTTCCAAAAACTTGCACTTCTTGTAGATTAAAAAAGTGTTCAGAAGGCTAACTGGATTCACCATGAAGCAGATTGCAGGGTATGCCACTCTGTTTGGACTTTTTCCCAAGGGATTTAATTACTAAAATGCCCCAAGCCTATTTGCTTTTACATTATTGGTTTGGCAAATAAGTAGTACCGTGGTTTAATAAACATGATGATAGTTCTTTCAGTTCATCATTTTAGAACTTCAGACAGTAAAATATAGTTTTCAGGTCCAAGTTTAGGCTAGTATTTCATAAATCAAAAAATATTTCCCAATGTTGTGTGTAGTGACAGCAGGGCCTGGAACATATTGAATAATCATAAAAGTCAACCAACACCCAAAGAACGGTTGTATGTTAGATGGTTAAGAAATTTTTCTTGAGAAAATGAAAGCAGCCAATTTAAGAAATATACTCCCAAAGATTTTAAATTGTGATATTTATATTGACTTGTAGTACAAAAAAAAATTCAAATTATTTTCATTATGACATTTTAGATTTTCTTAATTTTTTTTTTTGCATTTGTTGTAGCATATTTCTTACTTTGTGGCATTTGTATTCCTAGATTGTATACATTTCTCATTAGCGTTGGTATCTAGCTAACTTTAATATGGTCTGTGGCTATCCTTCTAATTATCTTCTTACTACCATTATCACCCTTTTAAATTTTCTTTGATGTCAGTTTGAAAAGTGACAATACATTTAGGGTTAACTGTTATTTTAGCCATTTTGATTACACACTTTGCCTTTTGACCTTCTGGAAACCACCTGACCCTCGCTTAGGACCTTTGCATAATTACCGATCCAATTTTCTTATCTCCCTCTTCCTTTATATGTTTTTTCTTTCCTTAGAGTTCCTGAGTGCCGTGTAACTGTGGTCATTGCTAAAGTCATGGTAACCTTGTGAGGACTCTCTTCCAGAGTCTCCATAAGATAACTTTTATGCTTCATCTTAGTGTCATGTCATTCCTAAAACTGCTGTTGGGCGTTTTTGTTCTTTAACTATGTGTTAATTAACTTGACCAACTTTTCCTTTCATTCATTATTTGAGACAGAATAAGATCCACATGAAGAGTTTAATTCATATATTTTATTATGTAGATAGTTCGTGTACATTTATATGATAGTTTTATATTCCATGAAAGTATTTACTACATTCACAATCTTTCTACTTTTTAAATGGAACATAATCACATTTACATTTTAAAAAGTTGAATTCCACAGAAATAGAGAGAAATTTTAGACTGTAAATTCATATATTCATCTCTGGCTTCGCCCTTTAACTCTGAACTTAGGTAAATAGCTGCCAACAGACATTAATGCTTGGACATCTACTGGGCATCTCAACGTTAACAAGGTCCAAAGCCTAACTCCCGATATTTCACTCTAAACTTGTCCTTTTAACAATCTTCTCCATCTCAGTACATGGCAACTCCAGTCTTTCATTTGCTATGACAACAAGTATCTTCACCCCTGATTTCTGCCTTCTCTCATATGGTGTATCCAACTTACCAGTAAATCTTGTCAACTTTATCTCATATATGTGTATATCTATCTATATGTCTATCTATCTATCTATCTATCTATTTATATCTATCTACTATCCTACGTACCATCACCAGTCAGCTGGGGATTCCCATCCATGTCTCCTTACTCTGAAATTCACTCTTCCAGAGTAGCCACAATCTCCTAAATTACTAGTTTCTGTGGAAAAAGGAAAGAGAATTTTACAAAATCTCACAACAGAGATTAAATTCTCCAGCAGAAAAGTGACAGGTATGACTCTGTTCTCAAATTACTGGCTAGAGATAGTCACTGACCCTAGCCAACCACATACAAGCCAGGCTGAGCCATCCTTGCGTGTGCATAGAAGACAGCCATAAATTTTTAGTGATAAAGTTCCCATTTTTAATTTTTTTTTTTTTTTTTTTTGAGACAGAGTCTCACTCTGTTGCCTGGGCTAGAGTGCCGTGGCATCAGCCTAGCTCACAGCAACCTCAAACTCCTGGGCTCAAGCGATCCTATTGCCTCAGCCTCCCGAGTAGCTGGGACTACAGGCATGGGCCACCATGCGTGGCTAATTTTTTCTATATATTTTTAGTTTTCCAGCTGATTTCTTTCTGTTTTTCTTTTAGTAGAGATGGGATCTCGCTCTTTTTTTTTTTTTTTTTTTTTGAGACAGAGTGTCACTTTGTTGCCCAGGCTAGAGTGAGTGCCGTGGCGTCAGCCTCGCTCACAGCAACCTCAAACTCCTGGGTTTAAGCAATCCTACTGCCTCAGCCTCCCGAGTAGCTGGGACTACAGGCATGTGCCACCATGCCCGGCTAATTTTTTCTATATATATTTTTAGTTGTCCAGATAGTTTATTTCTATTTTTAGTAGAGACGGGGTCTCGCTCAGGCTGGTCTTGAACTCCTGACCTTGAGCGAACCACCCGCCTCGGCCTCCCAGAGGGCTAGGATTACAGGCGTGAGCCACCACGCCTAGTCCATTTTAAATTTGAAAAAGGAAAGATGAACTATTCCTTGGCCATAAACAAGTAACCTTCAAATAATTTTAAACTTATCCCAATACTTAAATCCATTGTGAACAGTTTAATTTCTTGTCTCAAGAAGTGAGCTTATAAACATCACGCAACAATGTATTTTTTAATGTGCCGAATTATGTAAATGTGGCTAAATTCTGCTAAAAACTAAAAGCATATCATTTTTTAAAATTTACAGAGTTAATCTAAGATTTTGCAATTATGTGGAAATTGTATGACACTTCAATCCTTCAGAGTTAATGCTTAACACATGTATGTATACATTATATATAGCTTGTATATGTACATAACAAATACACACATGTATGTTATATAGTTCATATATACATACATACACACATACATACATATTCAAACATATATGCATACACACAGCTTGATTCAGGAATACATATCACAAAATTCACCCATTGTAATTATATAGGCCAATGATTTTTAGTAAATTTATACAGTTGTTTAACCATCCACACACTCCAGTTTTAGAACAGTTGTATAATCTTAGGAAGTTTGACAGGGCTTTTGCAGTAATTCTCTGCTCCTACTCCTACCTGGGCAGTCACTAATCTGCTTTCTGTATCTACAATATTGCTTTTTTCCAGGAATGTTAAATATTTAGTCATCTCCTGTGTATATAACAATAAAATAACATATCCCTAAAATTTATAAACATATATTTCAAAACAACAGTAAATAGTTGTCCTTGATGTCAACTGAGGACAAAATAAGAAAAATAGATTGATCCTAGTGAATTTTATTATACATAAAAAAAACTTCATAACTCCTAGTGAAATACTTTAGAGCATTATGTAAGATAATTATGAAACTTTCATGAAGAACATCAGTCATATTTCAAAACAGGCTGTAAAATAATCATATCTGAAATCAGAGTTCTCTTCATGTTTTTTCATCCATTGTATAAAACCCAAGGTCATTTTCACACAAGTTTTCTAGCTGGAAATTTTGCCAGGTAAGAGAACAGCAACCATGCATCATTGAAGCCATACCTGCTGTCATATAGAATCTTAACACTATTATTTACCAAATCATGAAATGAATGAATGAAATGAAATACGCCTTTAACTACTCTAAAATATCCTCCACAGTATTTTGACCACAATGACTGAAATAACTGCCTTTATAGTAAAGAAATAGTTGAGCTCCAGGTAAACGTAGATTATCCATTACTACTGCCTCTTCTTAAAAGTTATATTTTCTTAGATTATAGATATGTGGACTGTAATATATTTCTTCAGGTGGAAAATCATCACAAAGTACAAATAGATATCCACAAGAAATGTGAACTGTTCTTGTCATCTGATAATATGTTTTAAAAGACATAGAATTGAGAGAGAGAGAGAGAGAGAGAGAGAGAGAGAAAGGAAAAAGTGCAGAAATCTTAAATATAAACTTAGTGTAATCTTTAAGATAATGTTATTTACTGTCATTTACAAAATATTTTCTAACACTTGTAAAATGAACTTAAGATGAAGACAAGGTCAGGACTATAGTCTTTTGAGAGGGTTAGTTGATTAATAATTATTTCCATTATCACAAATTTTGTAGCACGTTATTTACTTTATTGGATTTTAAAATTCTTTCTCTTTCTCCTCTACCTTCCTTCCCCCTTTTCTTGTTTATTCTCTTTTTAAATTTTTCTCTTTTAGACAAAATGATGCCATTTTTACAAGAGATTACAATTTCTTATTAGAAGATTGCACAGCCATTGGGACAGTAAACATTTCATCAAATGACAATAGTCAAGGAGCCTATGGAAGCATGTTTAGCACATGTGCGACACTGGATGAAGACATCTGACTATGACTGAAGAGTCATCTTTTTTAAAACCTGACACATTCCTGGGGAACTGGTGCCAAGACAAATGAAAGCAAAACTATAGCCTGGAAATACTTAAACATTATTTGAATTCTCAGAAGTATCATTTTTACTTAAACATTGGCATGCAAAGCCAATAGTCTGAGTAATCCGGTCTTGAAGTGTAACTTTATTTGTTATGGGGATTTGCTCAGGGAAGAGAAGGGGAAAAAATAAACCCAACCCTTCTTCATCTAGTGCAGAGAGGAAATAGTTTCTGCAACACTGGAGACATTATTTGAGGCCATGTAAGTGACACTGCCTCAAGCTACTTTAACAACTCCCAACGAAAATTTGATTTAATTGTTTTTAGTGAAATATTCACTTGGCACAGGCATCCTGGACAATCATTGTTTGTCTGTTTATTAGGAGATGGGTACTAAGCTCTACCAGTAAGAATCCCATGCTACAACCAGGCAGCTGGGTCCAAATTGCTTAGAACCCAAGACAAGGACCTCCCCTAATTCTCTGATGAATCTCCTTACTTGAAGCGGAGGAGTTGATAAGCCACTCATAGTCTAGGTGTTCTCAACTTGGGTCCTTAGTTTAAAAGTTCTGCAGTTGGTCTGTAATTTGTAAATGAAATTGTTTGTGAATGTTTGTCTATCTTTGCTGCTTTAGGGTGAAGTGTTCATAACTTTAATAAGATCCATAGAGAGATTTTTGACCCAAAGTTATTTACATAAGAAACACTTGCATTGTACATATTTATTCTAATTTTGATTGGATTCCTTCCCCTCTATTGGCTTCTTGCTGCCATGTAACAAGTGAAAATCACTAACTGATTTAACTACTTCAGCACTTCTCTTCTTCCCGTTTCTGGGTTCTCCTCCACTCCCATTGCATTTCTGGGATATTCCACTGTAAGGAGAACAGTATTTCCACTGCAGACGTGCTATAAAGCATTTTGAAAACACTCTCTATCCAACTTTTACTGGTATATTCTTTTAACCATTCTTCAAGCTTGTTTTGTATTGAAATTTCCCAATAGGAAACAATCATGCTTAAATATATGTTACCTGGCTATTGTTCTAACTCTCTAATCACTCCTTGTCAGGCTCTTGTCAATCTCTCTAACTTTAAACTTGGAAGTGTCCCACCTGTAGATTGTATCTACATAGTCTCTCTAGACTCATGGTTTTAAGTACCTTCTAAGTGATGGTGGCTCTTAAAATTAAACTTTCAGCCCCACCTGGACACTAAACTGCAGATTAAAATCCCATTGCCTACTGATATCATTTCTTAGATGTCTAATAAGCATCTCTAACTCTCAGGATATGGTAACTCTATCTTTCTACTTGCTCTGGCCAACCGCTTTGGAGTCATTGTTGATGACTCTCTTTCTCTCATCCCTAGATCCAACCCATCAGCAAATCACAGTAGCTCTACTTTCAAAATACATCCCAAATTGGATCCCTGTTCACCACCTCCACCGGCGATAGCCTGGTTCAAACTACCATCACTTCTTGCCTGGACTGTTGCAGCACCTCCTAACTAGTGTCTGCTCCCAGCCTTGTCCTCGTCAGCTTATTTTCAGTAGAGCAGCCAAAGGGATCTTATTAAAAGTCACATCATTGCATTCCTCTGTTTAAAATGCCTCAACAGCTTTTTATCACTCTTAATATAAAACTGAAGTCATTTGTAAGACCTATCAGGACTTTTCCTTACTTCTCTGACCTCACCTCCTACTACTCTCACCTCCACTAGCAATCTCAGAATTGTTCTCTGTGCAGCCACATGGGTTCCTGTACATTTGCTTTAATCTTTGTTCTTTACCTCGTTGCCAAAGAGATATTCTCAAGATCATGCTCAGTTCCACATTTCAAACCACTGTTTTCTTGTGCTCAGAATCTAGTCTGCAGTAGCAAATTCCTTTATTGTTTTTCTCTGCACTCTGCCATATGTTCTCCCTGGTCCTGACAAGTTATACTATCCTTTGGCTATGAATCACATGGCCATTAGCTATACACACATACACGTATACATACCATTTGTCACACCATCTAAACACTCCAGATTTCTTCTCCTGTGTTGTACATCCAGAATGCCCTATGCCTATGCAGGTCAGTGTTGCCATTTATGATTGCTCAATACTGGGAAGTTCTGCAGAAGGTCTTCTTCATCTTTCATGGGGATAAAATCATGTCTCTTATAAACCCACGGTCCTTTTCTCCACTGGCTTATGTCTAGGTCCCTGAAGTTTCCTCACATAGAGTTAGAAGCATCCTTCAGGCGGTGGCAGTTCATCAAATACCTTTCATCGAGGCTGAAAAGTGTCCCTTACTAAGCTATGCATCATCACCCTTGATATATATTTGCAAAATACTTTGAAACACTTTCCTTAGAGGAAAGTTATAAATAAAGAGACTTTTATTTCTGTAATCTTTTAAAAGTAAAACAGTGGTTAAAAGTATTGTCTGCCCTTAAAAAAAGAGATAAAGTTGAGAGTAGTAGAATTTTAATGACCGATTATAGATTGAGATGTTACTTAGAAGCAGAGCAACAGTACTGAAATTTTTTTATTCATTTGTTTTCCCAGGTGTTAACAAGCCCTCCCGGCTTAACTGGCTCTGTATTTACTCCATCCTTTGGATCATTAATAATGACAGTAAATAAAACCCAACCTAGGAAACTAGTTCTTTTAATCTGACAGGTACTTAAGAAGCAGTCACACCTCGAAATGAAGAAATATCTGCAGCCAGAACTCCTTAAATTTCTGATATACTAACTGAGCTCTTTAGCAATATAATTTTTTTTTTAATTTAATTGTTAGGGAAGAGCCTTGGCAAAGAAAACCATGGTCCCGGGTCCCCTAAAGCCCTGGGTGCTCTCTATTAAAGCAACTCACCCTCATTCTGCTTGAAGCTTGGTCTTTAGATGTAAACTCACTTTACCTTTATTTCGTTTAAACATTGGTTTAACACAAGAAATACATTTTAGGAAAAACAGAAAAATTTGGTCACTAGAAAAAAAAATCATATGTAATCCCACCATCAGGAGAAAACCAAGTTTATCAATTCAGTATGTATCATATCTTTTGCAAAAGATACCATACCCAAAGGCAGTAAAGAAATGGTTTTAGGAAAATGATTTACAAAGCAAAGGTTATGGAGAGAGTTGTGACATATATTGTAAAGAACACTTATAAATTGCCCTAAAAAAGATAATGCAATAATGATCTGGACATTAGTTCATGAAAGAGTAAATCTACATGTACAAAAAAATATGAAAAGATATGCAAGGTCACAAGTAATCAAAGAAATGGAAATTAAGGTAACTAATACTTTACATCAAATTGTTTAGAAAAAAATATATAACTAACACTTATAACCAGACAGCATATGGATACAAAATGCACGCTCATATATAACTAGTGTAAACGTAAATGTCTGCAGTCATTAAGAAGAAAATCTGGCAACATATATTACATTTTTTTTTTAAAAAAAATAACATATACTCTGGCACTGTTTTTAGAAAATAGAGCCGTGGCTGTGTGTGTGCGCATGCACGTGAGTCCCTATGGGGGCAAGAATTTGTTTTTGTCTGGCTTTTCTTAAACTTCTAGCCAGATAAAGCAAACCCAAAAGATGTCATCGGTGGCAGGAAAATAAGCTCTAGACGGAAAGGTACCTGTCTTTTTTGGTCCCCGACCCAACGGTAGCCTCCGTTCTTCTATGACAGAGGGTATTAAAGGGGTTTTACAAAGGTATCTCCATTTATTTCCTTTAACAGTAACCACTTTCTGAGGGTTCTGAATTTCTGCTTGCACATAATAAATACTTGATAAATATTTATTGAAGTAAGTGATATGACTTAATCTTTACAGAGTGCAGCAGACATTCCTTTAAAATCTGTGTATGTGAACGAATTTATTCTGCATGCACACAAAAAATAAAAAATAAGTACTGAAATAAGTAAAGAATAAAGCAATTTGACTTTGTCTATAAAAATGATAGCCGAAATTGCTTTAAAAATCTGTGGTAGATGGATGTCTCTTATGGTTTCAAAGTTAACGGAGGTTTTACCAATTTTCTTTTTCTCTTTTTTCTTTTTGTCACTTCTTTCCTCTTTTGTAAGAGAGAAAGTGAATGCCTGCTTATATATCATCTTCCACTAAAATCACTCATCTCACTAAATTGATCTCCTTAAGAATGACATATACTCAATGTGAACTGTAATATAAGGCTTACTTGTTCTACTTATTTTTAAGCTTCCATGGGTATTCTTGCCTTAACATAAGTACCATTTCTTAACCCCAAAACTTCCCAAACACAAACTGCATCCTGATGTCAGAGAGCTATTTCTGGAAGTTTTAAGATTTATGAGAGTGGCACAGATGATTTCCTAATGGCCTCCAGGACACAACTTCTTAAACGGCTAACTTGGGGTCACACCAACAGCTCCCTTTTCCCCACACTGCGCTCCAAAAGGGATGTCCTCTGTGACTGGCCTGTGTTTCATCTCATGGAGGAGCAGATAGAAACCATGGTTGCTCATCTGACAATTGTAGCTGGAAAATCATCTTAGCCCATATATCTTGAGGATAATTTAATTATGTTCAATTTGGTGATAGGTAAAATAAGTGAGATTAGAGTTGTTCTGCAACCCCAAATGGCAGTTACTGCTTATATATTGTTATATAATCCTTACAAAATATTATATCATAGTTTTTCAGATTGTGGAGCCTCACCAATGACCTTCTAGAGGTGGGTCAAAGGGCTATGAACTTTTGGCCTTTTCATGCAAACTAAAATCAAAGATTATTGCCCAACACTGAAATAAATACTTGAGTAAAAATATCCCTGGAAAGACTTACTTCTTAATCTTCATTTATGATAGTGGATGCATGATTAGAAACAAATTTAGAGACTGGGGAAATGAGTTCTAAAATATTTATCTATTATTATGAGTTTTTTTTCCCTATAACCCAAAGTTTCCAGGTAAATTTATGCTTTCTCCTAATTATAATACTCCATTTTAAAAGAAAACATGATATGGGAAATAGACTCAGAATCTGATTTTAACATCACCAGAATCACGGACAGTATAGGATTTAGGACAATCCAACCACATATACAAACTTTGTCTGAATTATAATTATTTTTCAGTTTTCTGTTGAATTATATTCTTTCTTTCTAGCAACCATTCATACTTACTTGATGACAATTCTTATTTTATCAAAACCTTGATAATAATGCTGTCAAAATTCTGAATCAATTAAAAATGTCAATTTAAGGCCTAAAATATGATTAATGCATTTCTCCTATATAGATTAGACATAAAGCCAGCCTCATAGGCAAGTTCTAGATATACACTGAAATATCTGGAATATCCAAAGTGAGCACATGGTATATATTGACTCTAATCAAATTGTGTGTGTGCACACACACACTTTTATGGGAAGGATATAGAGATATTAAGCTCATTATAACATCCATAATATTAATCAAAATGGAAGAAAATTATAATAATCTATTCAACGTCTAACTATGCATTGAACAGATACTGTGTCCCATTACCTAGTGGGAGAAACTAAAAATAAATTTGTGTTTTAAAAATATGATGTGATAGGTGCCGCAATGGAGATTAGCAAGTAGAGGATGACAAGACAGTAGCAGCAGCACCAAAATAACCAAAATCCATATGTCTAAATTCATTTCAAGACTATCGTCAGTCCCTGAATTCAGGAGAGATGCAATCGTGGGTAATAGTAGGTAGGTAAGTGATGACTGGGGTTAAGCAAATCTGGCAACTGCAAGTTGTTTTTTTAGTTTTGAACATATTTTTTTAGCAATCACAGTACATGTCAGCTGCCCATCTGTTCAACTAAACTAAATGGAAGAGAGTGTGAATAGGTCCAAAACTGTCCACTGGGACCTGTGAGTTGGTTAAAGCAAACTGTTAGAAATTATTTTCTCCCCTTCAGGTAGTTTTTGTCACGGTCCCCGGTAATTGAAATTTTCTATGGTTGTTAAGGAATCATTAAAATAGCCGTTTCTTCATCAATTAGAATCTTGCTGCCAGATTGTATGACATTTCATGAACCAGCTTTAATTTGTTAGACATTGTTCCCAGAAGGTGAGATGAGATTACAGGGACTTGCGTGTTAGTTAGGAGATGTATTTTACACTTAACCACTCATGGTCCCTTTCTAGTAATTCAAATATAATGGCATGATCTTGATTAGTTAATCTTTCTACATCAGCATTTTTAGATGGCACTTCATGAAATTTTCACTACAATTAAAAATGCAATTAAAATGGATTATCTAAATCAAAGTCAATCTTTAATTACTGCATACCATCTAGATCCTTATTTCACGATAGGACAGATAAAACTCTAACAATTGCAGCGCTAATGCCTTCATTATTAAAAACATAATAATACCAGTCTTTTGAGGCTCATCTCATTTCCTATCAGTTCCTTTTTCGAGTTGTCATCAAGAAGTTTGCTTCCTCTGACAACCGTGCTACTTAGTCCTGGGCAGGTCTTTCTACACTTCCCCTAAGAAAAATTAAATTATACAAAGTTCATCTAATTAATCCAAGTCATTTCATGTAAAAAAAAAAAAAACCTGAGTACTTCAATACTGAACTTAGCTCTTTTACACTTTTTATTTCTTTTCTCCATTGTTATCTCTTGCAAAAACAAGAAAATTTTTAGAAAAAAAATGAAAGGAAATCCTTGATAATTGCACTCACTGCTGCATAGAGTCTTTATTTTCCAAGTTGTGCCCTGTTTTCTAAACCATGCATCATTTCAAGTGCCAATTGTACATTCTAATTCTTTCAGTAGTGTTAGTGTTGAATAGTGAAGTAAATAAAACCTCTTGGACTCTAGTCAAGTGGCCCTGGTTTCAATGTTCAATACCATATATTTGTTAAGTAACAGTGAAGAAGTTCTATAAGCTATATGAGCTATTTCCTCATTCGTAATATAAAGATAACAGAATACATTCCTTGAGGCATTGTTGTGAAACTTAGAAATGATTTATATAAAGTTTCTGTTGCATAGTAGGTACTCAGCAAAAAGTGGCTATTTTATTATATCATAAGCATTTTCCATGTTGCTATCAAGATAACATCTTAACCTAGGAATGTATAAATACTATACAATCAAAAAATCTGAGATTGGAGATGGTGGTTTTCCAGCCTCTCAATATTTGCATACCTAACAGTGTTTAGCTACTATTTTAAAGCACCTAACCAATATCTGATGTTAGGTGTGTGTAATCATGAAACATCTTTATGAAACATCTAACAGGATACGGCATTACATCAGTCTTTTATAAAGGCAATTAAACCAAAATAGCTTTCATTCACCTTCTGGCAACTGAAATTCCATCCAAACATTGATGCAGACTGAGTTATTAAGGGATCAAAATAAATAATCAATAAATCAGTTAAATAGTATTATTGCATTTAATAAAAGACCAAATGCTTTTGTTGGGATAAAGGGTAAAGAAATCATTGCTAGGCCTGCGTATCAGTGGAAACCCTAACTCTTCCATGACAGAGAAGGCTCACTGAGCAAGATGGAAACTGTGAGTCATCCTGTTCTGTGGAAGGCAGAACAATGTATTTAATAGTGACTTACAGGTGCCATAACTTGAATAAAACACTGAATGGAAAAACAGAACCATAGACTATGGAGGGAATCAGTAGAGTTTGTGTGGTGTTGTGCATGACATTGTAAAAATCAAAGGTGAGGATATTGATGTGGGAATTTGTGACTGCAAAACATGGCAAGAGTGTGTAGACAGTGAAGTTAAAAACAATCCTCAGGATGCATCAGTGCTAAACCCATCAGGTCTACAAAATAATAACCATAAACTTTGATGCCAATGAATTTATGCCTAGTTTACTCTCGATCAAGTAGTGAATACTTAATCTGCTTCACATTACAGTTCTCTATAGACAGTTTTTGGCTTGGGTTAAAGAAATAAGATTATCATCATTGTTGTTTCTTTTATTGTCGAAGAAAAATAGATTCTCAAAGGATTATTGCCTTTGGTATCATGATGAAGCATTACAAAATGAACAACTCTTTCAAAATATCTTGCTGATTGACATTTTAGTTCTCATGCTTTCCTTGAAGATGGAATATTATGAAAATCCAATAACCAGATATATTTTATAATGTCACCAAATGCTGTACAAATACCATGTGCAGTATTGAGTTTTTTGAGCTCATGAAGTACAGAAGCAACGTTCTTTGCTAGGAAAAAAACAGCAAATAAACAATAAGACAATATAAAACTATAGGGTTTCAGAGCACATGTGTAGGATGGGATGGCTCAAAATTTAAAAAAAAACTACTTTTAGAATTGTGGTAGCATTCATCAAGAACCGTCTTTAACAGTAATTTCTTGTTGTTTGAATCAATTGGAAAAAAAGCCATTTTATAAATGAGAAAAAATGTGTAAGCAGTAGTTAATGCTTAAATTTCTGATCTATAATTTAATTTTAGGGATCATCGATATAAAAATAATAATGTCCTGCTTATGTAATAGGGCTCATCCCTGATTTCTAAACTGAAAAAAAAAATGCGTGCTTCTTGCAATGACCCAAATGTTGCTCATCATTTTCTTTTCTAGTTAGTTTAAGTAGTCTGATTTTATTTTATTCTATAGACTACCATATCATATATCAATGGAGCAATTATCTCTTGCTAATCTGGGTATCTGCAATGTCTTGAACAGTGCCTTGCATGTAGCAGGCATATTATAGTTGGTGCTCAAGAATGAAATACATAATTGATTAAGAATGTTAGGGTTAATGAGCACTTATTGACATAAAGTTGACTATTAAACATAAATTTTATAAAATTGATTGCATCGAATTTTCTCATGTTTGAAAAGAATGCTTATATACGTGTAAGTGTGTGCATGTAGGAGACTAAATAGCAAGGGAAAAATAAAAGGAAAAGGAAATACAGGAAAATGATTCTAATATATTAAAATGGGAGCAAAAGTAGTTATCCCTGAATGGTAAAATCACATGATCTTTATTTTTGGCTTTAAACCTCACTGCCTTTTCTCATTTTGGGAGAGTGGGAGATTTAAGAAACTGCATATATTCCTTTTGTTATCAAAACAACTAAATTATAACCCAAAACCCCACATTTACAGCTAGATTAATTGTAGTCCTAACTTCACAATCTCTTTCCAATACATAATACGATAATTACTCATTAAATCACATGGCCTCTGCTTGGTCTTAAATACACCCCCCCCCCCGAGTCTTCTCAGTAAAAAATTAGAAAAATAAATAATAACATATCTTTTATTTAAACTATGAAGTATTTATCTAGCATATTGTATAATGGATTCCATGAAATAGATATTCACAAAATAATGCCTGGTTAGAGATAACTTAATTTTGCTTTTATACTTTCTCAATTTGCAACATGCTCATTTTAGACATCTTAGATATTATCCACTAATCCAAATATTATTGTGTGAAGAAGCACAAGTTCTAATGGGTCAGACTGAGTTTGGTTTGCATCAGTCTTGGTGTTATATAACTTGCCGTGACTATAGAGAAATGATTTCAAAAGGGCGTATTATCATTGGAAAAATAGATGGTTCCATCACTATAGCCATAAAAAAGTATATTAAAGCCAACACAAAAAGAATATAATAATGGACAGCAGCTAGAACATTTTGAACTCAAAGTAAACTAAAATTCTTTGCCTCACAAATAAGCTACTGGTCCAAAACTCGTAACATCAAACAATTCTTCAAATGAGAAATAACAGTGAATATTCATTTGAAACTAAAGACAGAATTTAAGCAGGTAGGATTTAATTAACCAAACTGGAACATAGCCAGACCTCTTCAGCTAACATCTCTGCTCATTAATAGATAACATTATTCCTGCCCTGCTAAACCCAATGTCAGGAACAGAAAACATCCTTGCTTCCCTTCCTCATTGGTAAATATCCAAAATTAAATAGGATATTAAAATGCAAGCATTTCAAATTTTAAAAATTGTGTTTCTCTGTAAAAGGGATAGAGCCACTTTTCCACTGTTAAAACTGTTACCATTGGGGAGAATTTATGGGTTGGCAATAATATCACCCACCATTCTTTAAAATATAAAATTGAGCATTTTGATAGTTGCTACATGCTACAGTGGACTAGTCATGTATTGCCTAACCACCTCCTGTGCCTTTCTCTTTTTTTCCAAATTGCACCCCATTTTTTCAGGAACTACTTCTCTCCTGGTCCTTCAAATAATGTGCTTATAATGGCAATGGCATCCCTGTCCACAGTGATAATCCAACAATGGATGCACAATCCAAGCTGCCCTGTTTCCCAGTACATTTCAAATCGCACATAGAATAGGTGACTTTTTTTTTCTCTTTGATTGAGAATCTGTAAAGATGTGGTCCCCATAGAACTGCAGGTGCCCATTCCAACCTCATGAGGAAATTGGTCTGAAAGCTTGATGCTGACACAAAAAGAGCAACTGGGACAAAGCTGGAGAGATGGGGTCAGTCGGGGTATTGGAAGGTGTGATATCAGTCCCTAAAGTCTCCAGAGATGCCTTTATTTCCACCTTCTCAGATCCTGGTGGTAAAGTGTGTTCCTGGAATTCTGCTATTCCAGTACCTCCCCGCCATACCCACACACAAAGCTACTTTCTGTTTAAACTAATTTGATTTGGTCAATTGCAATCAAAAATTCTGTATCACCCACAAAGGATGCAGGAGCTGTACAAATAGGTAACAATAAGTTCATTGCTATTTTTCAACATAAATGGCATGCCGCCTCAGGGTGGAGGCTATGCAATTGTTGTGCTACAGGATTTCATGGGGAAAACATGTTGTATACACAAATAACCGCTTGATTTTATTTCACAGAAGTTTTGCCCCACCTATGTGAGTTACATCAAAGGCCTTGCAGAAGAATGCAGATATAATGTCTTTATTCAGCAATTTTCCTAAATTTAAATCCATCAGACCAAGACTTTGAGCAATCCTTGCAAGTTTTACATGCACACAGACTATGTGAAGGTGGAACTTATCATAACATACTTCAGTGAAGGGGTTATTGGGTGACCCTAAAATCGATTTTAAAAACCTAGTATTTGCAAATAGATTTTTTTCCTGGGAATTTTCAAATACTTATGGATTATCTATGAGTAGACTTAGATGTATATGAGTTCACTACACAAAATTATTTAAAGAAAGTTAGGGACAATTACTAATATGGGAAAAATATAATTTGTTTGTTGGCAAGCATCATTCATGTATTCAGTAAATATTTATTCTGCACCTTCTATATGGCAGTTGCTTTTAGAGACGCTGGGCTACAGGAGTAAACAAAGTCATAGTACAACTGGGGCCAGAGTCATCTGATGGCTTAGCTGGGGTGGACAGAAATGTCGTCTGCTTTCTTCACACATCTGGCGCCTCTGCTAGGATGGTTACATAGTGTGGGTCTTGGCTGACACACCTTTCTCTCCTTCTGTGTAGCTTTCCATTTGGCTAGTTCAGGCTTTCACACAGCGAGGCAGTCTCGGGGTGATTGAATACGTTAGAAAACTCCTGGGTTTCCCAGAGAAAACATCCCAACAATATCAGTTGGAAGCTGTGAGACTTCTTATGACCTAGCCCAAGAAGTCACTTCTGTCACATTTTATTGCTTAAAATGTGCATCATGAGGCCAGCCCACCTTTAAGGCGAGAGGACTAAGAAGAGCATGCATACTGGGAAGTGTGGTTCATTTGGACTATGTCTTTGGAGATTAGTTTCCAAAATAAGTAGGGGAGTAAGAATTTAACCCAATTAGTCAGCCATCCAAAATCATGTTTAGTAACTGTGGCATATAGCCTCTCATTACGATGTCCTACATGTCTTTTCATTTCCCAATGCCTAGTATTGTGTCTGGAACATGACATGGACTCTGTGGATGCATGCCAAATGAATTAAATAGATGTTGGTTCATATATTCTATTTAGCTTTGTCTATAGCTATGGGACCTTCATTGTGAGATCAGTGTGACAGCATTTCTAAGTTTTTAAGGCATTCAAATCATGATATTATGTTCTATAGGGGGTATTAGAAGGTTTTAATGCCCCTTGAAATTGATAACTGGGTCTTATTCTTTTTGGACTTCCCCATACTGAGTAATGGAGTATTATTCATTTAGCATGCACTTGATAAATGTGTTGGATTTAAAAGAGTACAAAAGGAAATCTAAGCCAGGATCCCACAGTTAAGGAAGTCTGGGGAATATTCTGACTCAGGCTTCCAGGCAGTTATGTGGGGAGAGCTTAGAATGGTGGGAATGGTGTTGAATACCAACAGACATTAGTATGCCTTCTCCCCTTTTCTACTGTGTATATATATTTTGAAATACATTCTAGGTACCTCACTAGTACCGGCTGGAGAGATGCTCTGATACACAAAGCTAATATATAATACTTTGTATATACGCTGTGTGATACGGCACCTGCATTCTAAACACCCATGTGATCTGTCTTGCCAAAGGTGCCTCAGCTGGCTGGGAACTTTTCTGCTTACCTTACAGTAAACTAGAGGGAATTGTGGCTTTGTTATTTCCTTCCAAAGATTGCCTAAAAAAAAAGTACTACCACCTTTCTGAAATAATTATCACCATAAAATATTTATAGGCATAAGACGTGTGAATATGCCTTGTGGACTTTATTATGAGGAAAGCCTAATAATGTTTAATAGACATAAATGGCAACATTATATAAACTGCCTGTAGCAATAAGGAAAAACTTTACTGAAAAATTCCCATGTTTCTAATTATTATCATTATACACAGACTGAAGGTTCTCTTGGATGTTTTTAGACTAATTTCCACACTGGAGTTTCATGCTAGAGCAATACATGAAATCCTGATTTGCTCCCTCTTTCTTTTTAATATCTGACTTTTTTCACATTGATTTTCAGAAAAGTATTAGCAAATCCACGAAGACAAATTTTTGTGCAGAACTTGAATAACCTTAAATGTGGTGCAATGTGGTTACTCATCTTCTGATTTCACACAGAGTTTAACGAGCACCACATGAAAGTACAAGATCTTTTCACAAAGAAAAGTTCCAACAATTTAGCACAATCACTGAATCTATGAAATTAGGGTCTTTCTTGGGGTATTGAAAACATTGAATTTATACTTTCAAAACACTAGGAACAGTGCCTGGCATCTAACCCCTTAATAAATGTTAGAAGTTATTATTATCACCTATATCATTATAATCATGTCTTTAACAAGGTTTAGATTTTTTTCAACAAAGTCTAATTTGTTTTAATATAGGCATATTGTAATAGTATTTATTATACTTTCCTCCTTAATGTGCTGTCTGTAGGGTAGCACTACTGAATTAGTAAGATGATGATATAAGCTTTCATTTTCCAAAGTGTAAAGAAGTATGGTTTCAATCACAGTCATTCTTAGTTTGCACTGTTGTCTGGAAATGAGCTTCTAGCTAGAGCATACTGGCTTGACATCAGAAAAAAAAAAATCATAAATGGGTCTTTGCAAAATATAACCAATTATTGATTTGAAATCCTGCTTAGCCACAACAGAATACTCTGTAATCAATTACATTTGGGGGTTTAACCTATAGATAGAAGACATGAAAAAGCTGAATTAATGACTTTTTCAACTGGCCAAATGACATCCCTGGGGGGCAAAATGTAATCCTCAGGACTGTCAGTAATTTCCAATTGTTGCTGCCACACTTACTGTTGGGGGCAGAGCTTCCTATTGCTGAGCCAACAAGCTACTCTAGACCATCACTTATGTTTCCACAATAAAAGACCAATGCAAGCCATTTCTTCTCTCTCTTCCAAATACTACTGATCTTCCTATTTCCATGGTAACCGACTCCTGCTGGCATGATCAAGAAAAAACTGATTTGGGATTTTAATTAATTGCTTAGAAATGGAAATGTAACAGGGACTGGCAGTTCAACTAAGCACATTTTGCAAAGTGAATAAAAATAGAGTTTCTGAAATACTTGAAATTGTTTCAGTGGCTATAGCACATCTTTTGCTAGACACCTTAATTTATTCCATTCTCCAAAATAAATCTGCCAAATGTACTAAGCCATTTTGTCAACACAAATCATTTTGGCAAATACTTTAATCCCTCTTCTAAACAAAATGCATTGTAATTAAAAAAATCTAACCCATCAGTGTAAACCCACTGGGTCCCATCTAAAAATACTCCTGAGATATTAGTAGATCATGTTTAAAGGAGCTGTCATCTCTCATTTGTAAAGGACAGTGCCTGTTCTTGTTGCCTGCTTAGGAATAAATTCCTTGAATCTCACCATAGCAGCAGCTCCTACTTTTTGGAGAAACAAAAGCTTTAAGGTTACATTTTTGCATAAAGATTAAGAGTATGGACTCTGGAGCTAGACTCAGTAGGGTCAAGTCTTGGTGCCTCGATTTACTAATTGTATTACTTGAAGTAAGTTTCCTAATGAAACAGAGCTCAAGTTCCTCATATGTTAGATGGGTAACCATTTATAAGGTTTCAGCAAGAATTGCGTGTGTTAATAAATGGAAAATCCTCCAACAATGCCTAAAGATAGTAATAGATTTAATAAACATATTATTAGTAGTATTTGTATCTTTTAGTCTCTCTCTATGCAAACTCTATTTTGGGTTTCTTATAATATTTGGTTTTCAGTGTTCCCTTTAAAACTACAATACACCAAGAATTGCTTAAAAATTGTTTCTCATTATAAGGGATGATCTGTCTTTTCCTTATAGAAACATTAATTGCTACTATAAGGCACATAAAACAATGCCATCTTGGGCCAAATAAATGATTATTAAAAATTTGAATGTAAAATTTTCTGCAGTGAAGAGGAATAATGCAGTTTCAAGGTATGTCTGGAATAAAGACCACCCTTGCTTGATTTACATGTTTTGATTATACAGACAATAAGTTTTCATAGGCATAAAGAAGACAGTAATAGGAATTAAATATTATTTATTGCTGTCACTTGATGGAATAAATGGATCTGATGTTCTTGTGCATATATGTATGTGCCACAGCTCATACATATATTAACATGTTTTAGACACCTATACAATAAGTTTTATATCAAAGATAATATGTTCAAAATTACTTAGAAAAATCATTCTAATTGAGTACAGCCTTCCCCACTTATTAACTGAGAACCTTGATCAAGACGTTTGAGTACCAGTTATTCCATCTTTACTGTCGTCATCATTACTAAATAAGAAGAATGAACTTATATGGAGTCAGGTGTTGTAAGGGAAAAACACAAGATGAACATTATGTTGTGTTCACCATCAAAAGGAACCTGGATCCCTTGACTATAGAAGGAATGTGCACAGATACTACAGACAACTGAACCAAGGGGAACAAGATTGGTAAGGATTGCATGATTGGCTTTAGCCTTAAAGCCATCTCTCAGAGTAAGTTCCATTCATCAGTGAGCATTTCCTTGACCTCAAAGATCAGGGAAATACCCTTGCTGTACATTCCCACAGCATCCTGTCCTTGCAACTGTGGAACATTCATCACACTTGTAACTGCTTGTCCAATGTGGCTCTTTCCTACTAAATTATCTTCATGAAGCTAGAGACATTGTCTAGTTCAATTTTTGCATCCTGAACATAGAGTCTGGAAGAGAATAGGGGTTGAATAAATGTTTATGTAAAGTTGAAATTGAATGATTAACCAGTCTCTACAGTCTATTAGAACATAATCAGGACTACCAGTCATGCACTTAGTAGAAGATAAGCTCTATGTAGACCACCTTCTCAAACAGGGCCTGGTACATAATATGCACTTATAATACTTGGTGAATGAATGAATAAATGAATGAGCATGAGACATATAAAAATATCAATATTAGAAAACTTAATCCTGGGCTATGAAGTAAGAAATAATTCATTGTAGCTTAGATAAAAAGTAAATTTCTTATTTTCTTCCATCCTATCAATAGTGCACTTACTTCCTTACTTCCTTTTTTTCATAAATATGTGGGTTAAGAACCTAGTCTAGGGCATTCATGGTAACTTGGAAACCATATAGCTCTTATGACTGTCCCCTAAGAAATACCTCTTCCCATGCACAAGATAACAACAAGGATCCAGCAGATACATGACTGACTTGTACTGCAGCTCCTGTCGTCCACTATCCCAACCAAATTTGTGTTCTCCCTTGCATTATTCGTTTATTTTTCTAAAACTACACTTTGTTTTAGATATGACTACCAGCTACTTCTGTCATGGCTTTTGTGTTTTGTGTTCTTCTTTCATTATTTCTATGTCCAAGTCTGGGACTACAGCAAGCATGCCATGTTATGGGAATAAAGATTTTTTGCACCAAATTTGATTATTCTAGGTTCACCCTGTGTGACTTCAGCTGAATCATTTTATCATTACCGTTGCTTTCTCTCTGTCCTGATTGACAGCCCCTAGCTTTCCCAAGGCCAAACATAAAACTCACTGTACTCATTAATATGGCATGGATATATAGAATTAAAACTCCATCCTTGTAGAGAATAGGTACAAATACCCTCTGTAAATATGGTGTTGATCTTTATCATACTAGTAATAATAATAGCTAGTGTTTATTAAATGTAATTATGCATTCCCTCATTTTATCCCTAAGACCCTACTCATTTTATTCTTCTTTTATGGATGAAGTAAGTAAAGCTTAATGGAGTAATATGATTCTCCCAAGGTCCCATAGCTAACAAATTACAGAGCTAGAAATTAAATACAAAGAGACTGGCTTTGATGTCCACTCATAACCACTAGACTATATTGGCAGATACAAATGTTGGCTTCCTCTACCTTTCTGCATTTGCTTTGATGTTTTTAAGCCAATAATTATGCTATATAATAATGGTAATATGTAATAATGTGCTACATATATGTATAATATGCGATATATTTCATAGAATATATAAAAATATAGCTGATATTTCCTGAGATCCCCATCCTGGCTGGTTCTAAGTTCTTCCTAACTAGGTAAAATCATTAAATTATGGGCTTTCATACCATTCTGAAGCTCTCCTGAATAACTTTTGTTACAAGTATAATTGTACATTCATTTGAGTAATAGATAATATCTTCATCCCTTATCCACATGTAAGTTCCATGAGGAGGGCATCCATTTTCATTACATTTCTACCCGACTGAGAATGTGGTATTTGGTCCAGAGTTGGCACCCAATAAATACTTATTGAATGCATGAGTGAATAAATGAATGGTTGAACCTATGAGAGAGGAAAAAAGTAAAACCTTGGTTCTTATCCTTTTTTTCCCTAATAAGAGTATTTATCAGATTGGAGTGCATTTGCCCTTCCTGCACTCTCTGCAGTATGGAGTTGGAATGGGAAATATGAAGTCAATTTTGTCCCTAAGGAAGGCATATACTCTCCCAGAGCATGGTAATGATGGACCTTCCAATCTCAGTTTTCCAAACTCACTTACTTATTGATAAAAGAATGTCAGTGGTATATATTTTTTCTGCATACCTTTTAAAAATAGGTTTATTAAAGTATAATTGACATACAATGAGCTGTCCATGTTTAAAACGTGCAATTTGATGTTTTGACGTATGTATAATTCATCAACCATCACTGAAAGTATTTATTGAATGTCTCCATCACCCAAAAAGTCCCCTCCTGCCCTTTTGTAATCTCTCCTCCCACTGCTTTCTACCCCCCGTTTCCAGGTAACCACTGATCTGCTTCTGTCATTACAAATTGGCACTTTTTTCACACAGTATAACTATTTTGAGATTCTTCAATGTTGTGTATAACAGTACTCTATTCTTTTTTATCACTGAGAGTAGTATTCAAACACATGGCTATACCACAGTTTGTGTATACATTCATCTGTTGATGGACATTTAGGTTGTGTTCAGTTTGGGCTATTACAAATAAAGTTTCTATGAATATTTATGCACAAGTCTTTGTTTGGGTATATACTTTCATTTCTTTTAGGTAAATACCTACGATTTAAAGGGCTTGGATATATTGTAAGTCTGTTTAAGAAATTGCTAAAATGTTTTCCAACATAGTTTTATCGTTTTAAAAATCTTAAGATTTTAAAATCTCATAATATTTCACTTTAAAATGTGTTTTTCAAGAGTTTACTGTGTCCAACTTCTAATGTTATGTACTCTATCACATACCAAAAAAAGATAAAATTGCATTCCATTTAACCATATAATTAAGTTTTTTTGGTGAATGGAGCACATTCAAATTATTCAGGAATAAGCATTTTAATAACTTTGAACTGTCCAATCACCATAATAATTCACTTCATTATGCATGTTTAGGCACCCTCCAATATTAAATAACACAGAAGCACTCTGTGCATGAATTTTGGCAGCAGTCAAACAAGCATAACACATCATAGTCGCATTATCTAATTTGGTAAACTAATAATGCACGAGGATTATCAGATGAATTTAACTGCAGTACATCAAGGCAAATCAAGTAGGAGTTTTAAAGAGCCAAAGTTATTGGATGTATTTTAATGGTTTGTGATCTAGGTGTTTCTCCATGGTCAGGAAGTAGAGAACAAATTTTAGGAAGAATTTTAAAGCAAACTCTTAAAACAATGATGACAGATGATAAGTCTACTGAAGTTCAGAAAGATTCAAATCAGAGCTCATCACAGACTCCAACTTCTAGTCAACTGATTAAAAAAATAGAAAATTGAGAAACTCTAAGGTGACTGGGCATACAATATTTGTGGTGATGAGTCATCTCACTTGCAAAATCAGTTTGTTGACTTGGCAGGAATCCAGTTCGAGTTGTTCGTCTTCATCTTTTTTCTTGTTTTGTGGGGGGAGGGGTCACCACCAGAAAGGGAGCAATGGTAATAACTGACGTCCAAAGATGTTGCATCTTCAAAGCAAGGAAGCTACTGTTCAGAGAATAATTTCCCAGCAAGGTCAAGAAAAACTCCAAAAGATACAAGATTTTTGTAAGTGTTTTTATTCCTTGTGAAAGAAGCTATTGAGAACAAAACAAAGTGAAACAGAGCCTTTGACTCGAGGTGAAAGGAGGCAGTTCCTGGAAAGAACAGTCAGTACAATTCCCAGCCGCACTTCTGTGTCGGCCACTGTTTAGTGAAGAACACAGAACCCTGCTGACTACAGACACCAGACACTAAACTGTACTCACCTGCAGTTTTATTGCTCCCTTTGGCAAGAGCAAATAGATGCATATGCTGACATTACTGGACAATGCAATTCAACAAGAAACCGATGGTGGAAAATACCCAACAATTGGACAAGGTGAATGAGACTCGTCCATGTGAAAATGATTCTGGAAGACAAAATCAGTAGCTTCTGTATTTTAATAGTCATCATTTTAGTATTTTCAAAGTGTTATATGGTTAATAAATCCATTTTGTAAGCATACCCATAATTTTTAAAAGCAAACTACTACGCATAGGCTTCATTGAAATGTTCATAAAACTAATCCTTTGAATAACAATACCCATAGTTGGAAAGTGGCAAATATTAAGGAAATAGGGGCTAAGCAATAAGCCAACAGTTCCCAAAAAAACGGAAAGAGATAAGTGATGTCTAGAAATGACAGCAAAAGCCTTTGATAATGTAAAACTTTTTTAACATTTAATCTTGGTTAAGAACTCTAAACATGAAAGCTCATGCAAGATTAAACATATGTAACAGTATGCTTGTTTATATGTGCATATACATGCATTTATTCATCCATACTACACATATGTATTTCCTACCTCAGTTTTATCACACTGTTTGCCCTCATCGATGACAAGCAGTGGACTGTAAAATAAAGTTCTGATCATTAGGATAAACAGTATGTTTTTACCCTGTACTTACCTCCCCCTTAATATCCTGACATAGCTTTTGGCTTCACTCTGCTCTTGGACAATTGGGCTTCTGAACTTCATTTTACCTCTTTTTGTTTGTTTTCCTGGAGGGGTTTCAACCTACTAAGGGTCATTTTCTTTTACAGGAAGTGTGTGCATTGTGTGCCTTTGTGAGTGGGAGAAGGGAACAGGCACCATGTCAGAAGAGCAGAAAAGAGGCAAGGGAACTAATAATTTTGGATGCTGTCTGCATGCCAAGCCATGTGACAGGCTGGGCATAATTCTACTTACCATGCTTTAAAGCATACACATTTTCTTTTTCTAGAGTTACCATTTGACCTGAACTTTCCACGATTATGCCTGGTGAAATAGAGACAGCCTACATGTAGCTTTAGAACTCAAATAGTAGAGATATTCTTCTTTAATGTGTATTACTGCTCCTAAAAATCACACTATTTTCTATCCAAAGTAGCCTATTGTTTGGAATGATGAAATTTTCTCTGTTGTGATTTTTCTTTTGTTTATTCCACTATTTTTCCCCATCTAACAAATACTTTGATAGTCAAAGGGACAGATTTTTCATTTTGCTTGACCTTTAACCCACAGTGAGAGAAGGTTTGCCAGTTCCAAGACAGCTTGGTACCCAGGGTTCAGTTGGCATGAGTTTCGAATTCTCTCAGGCCCCAATTTTCATCCTTGAGCTACCTCATCTGTTTCCTTTCTTTGCCTTGACTCACCATAAAACAAATCCTGGACAAAGCTGAGGTCAATAAAGGTGGCTTCTTAGTTGACTGTCAGGAGAAATGTGTGATCCCCACCCCACACCACTGGTAGAGTTCTTGCTCTTGTCTTGCAGTATAACTTTCCGACTTATTCAACAGTATCTACCATGCTATGGATTACTGACTCTACAATTTAGCATTCATTTCAAAGTGGAATATTCTATGACACTGCTTACAACATTCAGTATTATTCAGTGTTATCTTTTAGTCTTCAAGTTTAAAAAAAAAAAAACAGTAAGAACTTGGCTCTACCTGGAGTTAATAACTAAAAATTCAATATACTCCTACAAGATAGAAATGTATTAGTCTCCCCGAGAAAGATCAAACTAATTTAAGAACTTCCCACATATTAAGAACAGTTCGCAGAAATTCACAGCTGCTTTTTTAACTTAAGATAGGATCTCCTGCTTCAGTGCGTGTGCTGAATGCCAGTTAAAACGTTACATACCTTGAGGACATTAATATGGAGCAAAAGAAAGTGACAGATGGGAAGGTCAAAATAGACTTAGCAAAAGAAAAGCCGTGTCCAGTAAAGAATAACCTGCATTATCTTCTACAACAACTCACCAACTTCTTAAATTATTATATAAATGTGGATAATGATAGCTGGGCCCTTTTCCAACTCTTTCAATTTTCTAGATAGTTAATTTCAGATATGAGCAAACTTTCTTGGGAAACAAACTATATTCACTATTCCTACTGGGACAATGACACCAGGGATATTGATTCCAGAAGGAAACCAGACTCCAAGCCTGTCAGAATGGCAAGGGTGGAGGGGTGAAGTCTGCTCTGTTACTAACTGGGGAAGGGTGAGTTCAGAATCTCGTTAGGAGTTTTCAATAGCCATGGAATACACTGGCATTCTTGAAACAAAGTAAACATGTCTACATTTAGTCTTCCTTGAAATAATTGCAAATTTGTAGGATCCATAATATTTGTATTTATTTTTTATAAAGGTCTCCTCATCAGCACGTGAACCTTTGGAAAATAACCACATATACTTAAGCCATAAAGTCTTTGTTAATACAGCTGAGTGCAGTGGGTGGGCCAGTTTTTTTTTTCCAGGTGAGAAAAAGCAGGCTGAGAAGTGAACACCTCAGATTGCTTCTGTTTGTGTGAGGCTTCTATCCCCAGGGCTGTGTTCTTTTGGCCGGGCTTACCTGTTGATTATGCTGCTTAACTGTAATTATTCCAGACAGCTTTTTGGCTCACAGTGTTGTTTCATAGGCTTCATAAATCATACAAATTATCATGGCAATAGAAAACTGTAATTACCCACAAACCCTGACATGCCAAAATGTGTATTAATTAGATAAGGTAATAAATACTTTACTGCACATAGCTATAATCATTACTTCACAAGTGACACACACACACATATATACATACATATACCATCTTGATATTCTGCAGCAAATGATTAAATATAATGTTTCATTCCTAACAGAATTGTTATCTAATTTGATTAATTAGTTAATGCCTTTCCAAGGTGTTTGAAGTATGAGAAATGATGTAGAATTGTTAAGTTTCAAACTTAATGTTATGATCAAATGAGATCCAAACTATAATTTGCAGAGGGATTTCCTATGGGAATAATTTATAAAAGTCTATATTTCTTAGTTCTAAATTTGGGTTAACATAGAAAGTCTTAAGAATAATGATGGCATCTAAAATTTTGCTCATTTCATTTCCATAATGGTTTAAAATAATTTATTCATTCTTTCAAAAAATGAGGAAACTTTCTATTCGGTAGAAATAAGTATAATGTCCCTAGATATATAATGTCTATGTACTAATCAAGCCTGAAATTTCAATGCAGAAAGAAATGCCAGGGAAGATTTGAAAGAACATGCTAGATTTGTGTGCTCTCATATAAATACTAAGTATATAGCACATTGTTCCTATGTTTTTAGAAAGATGTATAACTTCCAAACTATAAGATAATATGAGGTTGAGGACTGCAACTACATTCAAGTCCCTACTGTATTCCAGTTTATCCAACCAAAGCTAATGGTTTTCAACTCAGTCTTTTAATATATGCAGAAAAAACCGGATCTTGTTTTTGATGCTGTAAATATTGTACATAGTACTATCTCTATTTGTATCTCAACTGATACAACTGACACATTACATTCAAATAAATATTTTCAGACTAAAGAATCAAGAAAAACATTAAATTTTTATGGCGGTGAGTGACAAGTCAGCTCAACTATTGCTTGATTAAATATGTTTGGAAAAAAACCACATTAACACTGGTGTCTTCTATTTAAGTGGAGGCATTCTTAAGGGACCTTTAATATGAAGAAGTAAAATATAAGCTATCTATATTTTCCTGTTTAGATAATTATCTCCATGAATCATTTAAAAATGAATTCAAAGACAATTGACTCACCTGTCCTCATTTTACCAATATTGGGAAATTATTAGGGAGTGTCATATAAAAAAGAAATCACGTTGAAGATAACACATCAGCTATTTCATTGTTCAGTCTTCTCAAGAATAATAAACAAGACACTCTTTCATGGAGACAGTTGAACTAGTAGAGCTGTGCGTCAATTTTCCTGTATCTAGTCTGCTTCTCGGTGTCTAGCATTATACCTAACATGCATTGGGCATCCAAAAATATGAGTTTAATAAATGAATGTGATCAAATTAAATTTACCCTGGAGGTGGGGAGTTAATTAAATGACATTATACTTTATCTAGTAATAGTACCATTATAACAGGATGACTTTGGGGAAATGCAAATAATTCAAAGATGCTGCTAATTCAGAATGGAAAATGGTACCATAAAGTATTATGGAAAGAATGAGGAAGGAACCATTTAGCCAAGATTTTGCACTCAAAATCCAGCTGATGTCATGGTGGTAATTTTGTTAAAAACTCTTCAGTATATCACAGAAAAGGCAGGGTACTGGTAAGAAAAGAATCAAAACTTGGTCAATATTATCAGAGAATGCCTTGGCATATTCCATATGTGTAATTATCTATGAATATCTATGAGGAAAATTAGCAAATTTATAGTCTATAATCCATTTTGCAAGAGGTGAGGATACAGGAATTTTAGGATGCGAGCCAATCCTAAGGTAGAATTTCCCTACTTAGAGTACCCTGTGGTAATTATCATGCTGGCTGTGGCAGGAAGGTACAATCCAGAAGAAATCCGTTAAGAAAAAAATCCTTGATGGCTCCAGCTTCCGTTGCTGTAAATAGGTCAGGTTAGGTTATTCACAACAGTCCTCCTACTGAAAACAAAAAGGATGCTGGATACAGTTTTTCAAAATTCTCTTTAGAAGCATGAGATAGCCATCATATTAGTTAAGAAATGACCCACCAGAATCTTACAGCAGTAACCCAGAGGAGTAAATGGCATTCTGAGGGCATGTGTTAATTCAGGAAAACTTGAACTTCAGAGCAAAAGGAACAGAAAGAAAATCTCTGCACCCATCCACTATTTAGAGTCCAATAGGAGGCATCATCCATCCTACCTTCTGCTGTAGCTCTGAGTTACATCTTTATGGGAAAACAAAAAGTGCAGCAGAAGTGAGCCAGCCCCTCATGCCTAGAGAACTACAAATTTTCTTGCAGCTCAGTAGAACAGGAGAAAAGGGAGGAATCATGGTATATCAATTCTAAATACAATAGACTCCTCTTTGGTAAGGCACATGCCAACATTGTGGCATTGTGAATCTTGTCTGTAAATCTCAAGGTAGCAACTGATTTCACACTTATCAGTAGGAGAGCACTTACATGGCTTCTCATGGTGGCCTCTCATTCTTCAGCATTTAAGCCCTATGTTCCAGGGCATGTCAAGACTTCAAATAATTTACAAATTGAGAAAATTTTCCTAGTTTAATGGGATCAATCTTATTTAATGTTAGGAATCATCTGGGTTCTTAGGTACCAATCTCACAACTGCCATAGATTCTGCTCATTAGGTTAGGCACTTATAGGAATTGATGGGGAATCTGGATATAATAGTAAAATCCATAAAACTCAAGTGATCCAAGAAATGGTGAACCTTCCAAACACATTTATTGTCAGAAACTAGTTTGGGTACTGGCCAGAATTTAGGCTTATAATTAAATGAAGACCTTTGTTATAAGCTTAATGTAGGAGTCAAGAAATTGTAATAAGTGGAATTTAGAAATCTAAAATATCAAATATTTTATCTTAACATCAACAAAGATTTCATCATTAAGTGTGTATTCGTTGAGCATCTAATCTTGTCAGATACAATGCTAGACAAACCAGTAATTAACACAGAAGACAATGAAAAGTATTTCTCCAAATATAATTGCCTATTCAAAATTGATTTGAGAAATAGATGTTTGTGTCGCTCTACCTCGTTGTTAATTACTGAGACAATGTTATGCTTAAATTATACAGTTATTCATTATGCATCTATTTTTGTTCACCAGTATATCATCCCCACCTACAAATAATATTTGGTGCATAGAAGATAATATTTGGTGAATGAGTGAATGGATTAAAGAATGAATGAATAAAAGGAAAGCCACATTCAGACAATGGCAGGCACCCACCTATCAATCTTTAGAAACTCTAATATTCTACTGAAGGACTCATGGAAAAGAGCACTGTAATTACTTGAACTCTATCTGATGATGGCTGATATTGTAGTTCCTTATTGTTTTATGAAGTTAACTCTAAATGATTATCTATTTCATAACGTAATAACTGGCAATTGCTGAAATGATTTCTGATTAAGTTTATTATTTTGAGAGGGTAAAAGGAAAACAGCATGAGATGATGAAAATAAAAAAAGAAGAGAGACATAGGTTGTCATTCAGTTTTATGTGAACTGAAAGGTTTATAGTGAGAAACTGTTGGATGCAATTTCAGTAAGCAAGGATTTTGTGGAGAGATTAGATCAGTTACAAATTGCTAAATCTGATGGCTTAGATAAAAGTTTTACCAGAGGCTTTAAAAGAAGTAGAACATGTTTTGGGGAGAAGCAATTGCCTTCTGGAAAATGCACATAGTATATATTTTTCAAACAAATTAAATGTGGAGAGATGGTGTAACTAGATTTCAAATTAGAATAAAATGATTGCATATTCAGCTAGAAAAGGCAAATCACCTTTATATGTATGCTTGCACAGATACATAGAAAGATACAGGTAAATATACTAAGCTTTCCTCTTTTTTAAGTATAACATCTACCTGCCATGCTAAATCACTAATATGCAAAAGATCTGAGTCTCCATTGTGTATCATTCCACGCTCTACACCCATGTATACACACTATGTAGCTCCCACTTATGACTGAAAACATGCAATACTTGTCTTTCTGTGTCTGGGTTGTTTCACTTAAGGTAATGGCCTCCAGTTCCATCCATGTTGCTGCAAAAGACATTATCCTTGGCTTGGAAATAATCTTTAGGTGATCTTTCACCTCACCCATTAAGCTGTGTTGAAATCACAGGTTACACTTCTTTATGTCTCTCTGAACACTTCAAGCATTCAACTGCATTGAGTTTGGTTTAGATATTTTACAAAATGGTAAAAATGGTCACGTTTTGGAAAGACAACCTCTCTTTGAATTCTTATTGATGTGCGTGTGTGTTGTCTGATGATTGGTGAAGCAGGAAAAAAGACCACAGTGGAAGTCCAAAATCCATTTCTTCCTGAAGAATGGCCAATATTGCATGACCATTTAAAATAAAATACTGTTCAAATTAGGCAATTTATCCTCGCCTCATAAGAATACCTGAATCTTCCTAAAATTGTGCATAACTTTATATCACACTCTTGAGCTTCAGCTTTGGCAGTTAAAATGCATTTATTGTTATGAAAAGTGCCATTAACCTTTACTTATAGAAAGCTTTTTAAAAACTACATTGATTATGAGCAGTGCTTTGAAACTTTCCATCTAGCAAATGAAAAAGATCAAATGGATCTTTTTATAATTAAGGACAACTAATTGAGAATATCAGAGAATTTCAACAGTGATTAAAATTCAAGAAAATATGTTAAATATACCATATGAAATGTCCTAAAAAGAGACCTGGTGTTATTCTCTGGCTGAAGCCCATTCTCTACCTAAAGCTCTATTTTTTTTATTTCAGCATATTATTATGGGGGTACAAATGTTTATTCAGCCACTAAAGCCCTATTTGCCACTTTTGATTTTATAATGCATACATAGCCCAGTATGTAGCTTACACGCACTCACCACAAACCGTCTCTATGCATGTGGTCAAATTCAAGGTACTACTAAGATATCTAAGTATTTCTAAGTAAAAACAATGTGAATTTCATCTTAAGAAAAACACTAAACGCAAAATTTCATTGCATCTTCTAACACTTCTGAGTGTAGGAAAAACAAAGTTAAGTGATACATTCACCCACATCCCTCAATCCAATAGTAGGAGTTAATTGCAGTGGCAATACTGACAGTAACAATATTAAAACAAACGATACTTCTTTTCCATGAGCTTTTTTTTCCTTCTTATTCTTTAGTTCTTAAAGTCATTAAGAGCTAAAATTAGAAGGAAAACTCCACAACTTTAAGTCCAAATGGTTTGTTTCATTTTTGATTGAATTATCCAAACCTTATGAATGATTTTTTCAATGTGAAAAATTTCTTCTTAGGCTAAGGAAGATATGGTATCACTGTATTCTGTTTTCCACAGAATTTAATTAGAAAGTGAAGGTACTTGCTTATTTAAGTCATTGGCTTTTTTCTTTCTTTCTTTTCTTTTTTTTTTTTTTGTTTTTGAGATAGGGTCTTGCTTTGTTGTCAGGGCCAGAGTGCAATACCATCATTATAGCTCACCGCAACTTCAAACTCCTGGGCTCAAGCAATCCTCCTGCCTCAGCCTCCTGAGTAGCTGGGACTACAGGCATGCACCACCACGCCTGGCTAATTTTTTTCTATTTTCAGTAGAGATGGGGTCTTGTTCTTGCTCAAGCTAGTCTCAAATTCCTGACCTCAAGTGATCCTCCTGCCTTGGCTTCCCAGAGTGCTAGGAATACAGATGTGAGCCCCCACGCCCAGAGTCATCAGCTCTTTCCACAGACCATTGGTATTAGCTATGTCAAAATATGTAGAATTGGTTCATTATGTATTTAGTACTCATAAAATGCCCTACGTAAGAATCACAGATTTACAACCTGCCTATTTTACAGGAGTGGTTTTTTAATGTCCCAGAGGTGTCCTAAGAACTCTTTGGTGGAAAGGACTGATGGCTGTCACCCAAGTAGGAATTGGATTCTGTTTTAATGCTTCCATTTCCAGTTGTTTTCAACATACAGAGCTTTCCTACTTCAGTTGCCCTAGAACTCCTGGCCAGCAGAAATAAAAAAGAGAAGCCAAAGCTCAGATTGTCAAGGGAAAGTTGAAACAGATGAAGCTCATTAAGATCAAAGGTGTCTGTAGTTATGGTAGAACAATTAGGTCTAGACTTGGGAGAGCATCAGGGACCCCAGGTAAATACAAGCAAACAGGAATCAAACCAGGCCATCCAGTTACATCATACAAATGAGCTGCCACAGCATATAAGACAATTTCTGGCTTAGCCAGGAAGCTCCTTCCATCCTTCCTGCTGAGTCAAGAACCAACTGCAAGAATTGTCCTGCAATTGGGTGCAGGCAATCGTTGATGCAGAGGTGTTAAGAGGATTAATCAAGCTTGAGTAAGTCATGTGGGTTTATATCTAGGTGAGAGAATGACAGTATGTCACTCCTCTTGCATGTTTTCAAAAGGATGATCAGAAACAAGTTGATATCACAAGTTAAATCTGTGCGGCTAAAGAACTGTTCTCAAGGCACTTTGCAGGGTGGCTACATCCCCCATTAAATTCAAAGAGTTATTCCAGAACCACACCACACTATTTTGTACCTGTGCTGTCTCTATCTTCTCCAGAGAAAAATCGGCTAAGAAAATCTTCATGTGCAGACCACATTTCTGCTGCTTGAGTTTGTGGCCAGCCTTCCTTAGACAGTACTTAAAGGCTGAGCTGAGTTAGTCCCAGTGGGGAGTCACTTTGCAGTTACACTGTCTCAGTCTAAGCACACTTTCCAATCTAGTTACTTGCAAATAGGAAAAGTTGAACTTTTGCAAAATCAGCAGGAGAGAGTCCCACCTAAGGGTGAGGCAAATTGAAATTAAGATTGTGAAATAGATGCCTTGAGCATCAATCAGAAATGTTTTTAAAGAGAAAGTGTGAATAAGAAAGACTCGAGGCTGGAGGGACGCTTCATTTGTGTCAGACTCCTTTGGCAAGAGCTGTTACGTGTTCCAAAAATCAGGTCATGGGAGTTGGCAGTGGTGTCTAATATAGAATGAAGCTTGGGAGATATAGTGCCCTCGGAAACAAGAAGAATATTATAGACATACTAAAGACTAATAATTTGATCTTGGCTTGATAAATTACCTTTCATCAAAGAGCTTAAATATCTATCATAATAACGATCTCTCTTTTTTTTTATTCACAACCTTCTTTTGAAGTAAAAGAAGGCCCAATAATATAATACTGATTTTAAAGAAAGAGAAATCAAGCCCAGAGTGAATTAGGAATTTACACACACTTACACAATCAATCCAGGGATAACCAGGCCCTGCTGGTTCAAAGTTCAGTGCTATAGCTATAGAGGAAGGATCTCAGTTCTAAAGGAAAAAAAAGTGCCCCCAGAGATAAAAAGACAGTTCCTTTGTGGCTGTAATCTATGCATCTTCTTATCTTTAATACAGCTGCTTTTTTCATTATACACAGCTTTACCTCCCACTAGAAAATATCTCTTTAAAATTCTTACTATAATCAACCTATAATATAGGCAAAAAGTGATGGAGTTAGAAAATCATCAATGGGTACTAAAACCAATGACTCAGAGTGTGGTGAGAAAGAGGATATTTACATAGTCTCAGAGAAGCTCCTAACAAATTGCATATTAACTACAAAGGGGAAAAAAGTGACCTATAATTGAGAGACCTGATGGATACCACATTAATCAAGTAACTGAAATTAAACTCATCAGTAACAAAGCAAACCAGCATCAAGTGCTTCCTGATACAATGCACTGAGAAGAACACCACATCACATGAACTCCACCAAAAATGCATAACTTGAATCTTATCATGAGGGAACATCAGATAAGCTGAAATCAAGGAGCATTGTCCAAAAAATAACTGACCACTCTTAAAAAAAATGTCAAGAAAGACAAAGATTGAGAAACTGTTCCAAAATTAAATGAGACCAAAGTCTCATGAAACTAAAAGCAACGTGTGATTCTGGACTAGATCCTATAAAGAATATTATTAGGACAGTTAAAGAATTTGAATATGGACTGGGAATTAGGTAATGTATTAATGTTAATTTTTTATTTTAAAAAATCACATATGATTAGAGAGTGTTTTTATTTTGAATAATACACACTGAAGTATTTACAGGTAAAAGGTCATGAGGACACCTTCATCTGAACTCTTAAAAGGTTCCTATAAATAAAAAAGATAAATAAATACAGAGAGAATACTAAGGCAAATGGAGCAAAGTATAAATAATTGGGCAGTCTATTTATTTATTTGTTGAATATTTCAAGTCTAGGAAATCTTCATGAGAAAGACTTGAGACATTCAGCAAATTGTTACCAAGTCCCTATTATGTATCAGAAACTATTGTAGGACTGGAAATATAGCAGCAAAAAAAAAAAAACATATAGAACTACTCTTGGGGGGTTGAACATGTTGGCCTGCTTCCCAAAGGATTTCCTTAATAAGAAGTTTTCCATTTAAACTAAAATATAATGTGAAATAGAGACCAGAGCTTTTTTCTTGAGCCTAATACCTTTATTTCTCAAATTCCAAAAGTAAAACCAAGTTAACCAGATCAATAGAACACACAGACGTCTTTACTTTGTGGCCTGTTCATCTCCCAGTCCAGGCTTTCTCTGTCAAGTAGCAGTTCGTGTTTTATATTTTTCCCCTCACTAAGAAGGATTAGTTTGATTGTTAAAGTTTGTAAGTGCTATTTGGCTGTGGTTCCTATCATGTCCTCGATCTTGAAGATATGTTGTACTCAAGTGGAGGAAAGAACCCTATAAATTTATGTGCCTCATCCTCCACCAGTTCAACTCTCTGTATATAATCAGAAGTAATGTAGAGTAGTGTTGATTCAAGGATAATTCAAAACATTTTTAAAAAGCCATTTCTTAACACAAATAAAAGACATAATATGGACATAATTCTCTCTAAAGTTCACACTCTGGACTGGTCATAAGTGGCCTTCATTCAAATCTCCAATTTTGAAACTGTTTTATGGGATCACTAACCATTTTTTGTAAGATGACAACATATAAAATTTTAGTTAATTGGTAACAAGTAAATCATGAACTTGATATTATCATTACTTATCTATTCATTGTTTGGTAACCATTTAAACTAATCTCTGGTTAGTTCAGGTGTAAATGTATATGTGTCAGAATTTACCCAATATTAATGAGGTAGTCAAGTGTATTTAGTGTAATGAGAAGTCATATGATTTTTTAACTTTATCATAGAAAACACTCAAAAACAAGGCTTGCAAATGTAGATAATTTAGGTAGAGCATCATTCTGGCCACATTTGAAACATTTATGCATGACTCTGTCAAAAGATTTATAACAATTAGTGTCAAAATCAGATGCATAATAATTATTATTTGTTAACAAACATTTATTGAGTGTCTTATAAGTGCCATGAACTTTCCTAAATGCAGGGAATATAACAAAACATATAGTATACCACTCTCATAGGACTTAGAATTCAGTGAAATAATAGCTATCTTATTATTCAACAAATATTATAAAGTGATTAATATGAGCAAATTACTATTCTAAATCTTTATCAAGTTTAAAGTTTTCATCTTCATAAAAATTCTAGGAGGTATAAGGTATAAATATTTTTATTTTATAGATGAAAATATGTTGTATACATTGAGGTACAGAGAGATATTAATTAACTTCCTCAAGGTCACATAGCTAGAAAGTAGCAGAATCAAAATTTAAACCAAGAAGTTCAGGTCCAAGTTTCATTCTCTAATCACTACACAGTGCTGGCTCTTATGATCAACATTTTCATCATCTTTTTCATTACCACAATCATCACTAGCAACTACTCAAAGCCCAGTTCCAAACATCATGCCCAGTACTTTATATACTTAATCTCATTAATCCTCACAAAAAAGTTATAAGGCAAGTTTACCAATGCGGAAACTACATCACAGAAAGTTTAAGCAATGGATCCTGGAACACACAAGTTGTAATGGTCAGGCTTGGATTGGAATCTTGGTTAGTTTTGTCCATGATCTTAAGCAAAACACTATAGACAATGGTGAAAGAGAACACCTGTAATATGAATAAAGCATGTGACGCCATGCCTTGCATGTAGCAGATACTTGATAGACAGTTGTACAGTGAATTCCAGTGTCTTGTTTTTGATGATGTTGACTCACACATCAACCTCCCTTGTCTTTTATTGACCGAGTCATTCGCTATATATACCATGTAACATAGCATCCTTCATCATAGGTTCAAATTCTTTCATTGTTATGTGACCAGTATGCTTTCAAGTTACTTGGGAATAGTGGTTGTCTTGCACATATTTTCATCTCTCAAATGCTTATCATGGGACTGGAATTAATGCAGAATTTAGTCTACATTAAACAAATACTTGTGAACTGATGGAACTCTTGATTCCGGATCACAATAGAATTTTCATTTTTGAATTCTTGAATCCTTCCTAGAAAGTGTTAGCAGAGCCTTCATTCTGCTAACCTGAAAGAGTTAATTGCCCTCTGGAAAGACACACTGAGCAACCAGTAGAATTTTACTCATTTTGACTCACCACTGAACCAAGTAATCAATCTTACTTGATACCTGTTTCAGATTCTCATCACAGATAGCTAGCATGTGCGCGCGCTCTTTCTCTCTGCTTCTCTCTCCTTTCTTAACTGTCTTCTTCTTTTAAATTTTGCTTTTCTTTTTTTCTGTTTTTTAATGGACTGGAATAAACCTCCAGTGGTAATAATCACAGGCAGGTTGTATAAAAGCAACTGCCTCAGTCCTAAATTTCAAAACAACAACAACAAAAAAACACATTCCAGCTACCAATTCCAAAGAAGGAAAGTAGCGTCCTAGGGGACAGAATTTAAAAAAAAAAAAGTGGAGTAAGAGACAAATCCAACAGCATTGCAACAACTCAAAGTTACATTCACCAAATAGTAGAACAAAAGAAGAGGAGGAGAAAAATGTTCCATGAAGGCACCATATTTATCAAGGAAGTAAGTAGTCTAGTTAAAGAAAGTATACCTCCGTTTCTTGTCTTATCGTCATCTCTCAGGCTCTCACCTAATCCATGAGATCCATCATTTGGCTTTCTATTTTGAAAACATTTCATGGACATCAAATATGTTAGAATACTCTCTAGCAAAATAGTTTTGAATACACAGTTATGCAACAATAGAGCCCTCCTGCATTAAATTGGAATAAAAACAATTTGTAAATCTATGAAAATAGTAGCATAAACAATGTACATTTTTATAAAGTGTAAATGTATACACTTGTATACATTTGTATACAAATGTATAAATGTACATTTTTATAAAGTCCAGGAAGGCTTCTTAGAGGAGGTGTGACTTGAGTTACCTATTGAATAATTAAAATGTATGGGTGGGAAGAAATTTCAAGATTGAGTGAACAAAGCAAGAGTGAAGTGAGAAAATTCTAGGGGAATTTGGAGACAAATGGATAAAAACCCAGGATAAATTGGAGGATTGATGCATGAAATTCATGAGAAAAGTTGAAAAGGCAGATAGATTTGGACTGCGAAGTTCTGAGTAATAAACCAAGGAATTTTGTCTTTGTCTTTTAGGAATTAGATTTATATAAAAGATTTTTGGGGGGAGCAAACATGAACATATCTTTTCAGGAGATTAAACTGGTAACTGTCATATAGAACCCATTACAGTGGAGAGGCTCAGAAAATATAAACGACAGGTAGGATGTAGCCTAGAATTTAACCCAGAAATAAGATTTTCAACGTGGAGCAGTAACAGTAATAGCAAATAAACTACGGTCAGTCAAAGAATGTCTGTCTAATTAGGCAGACTGAGGTGGCATAAACTCATTTCAGCAATTATATTCATGTTGGCTCTTATCAATATGCAGTAGAACCAATTATGGTCACATAATCATGAAGACGGTCCCAGTGATCAGATTAGCAACTGAATCATGCAACCGGTTAAGCTTCCTTTCTAGTTAGCTGGCGTGATGTTGTTGTTATTGTTGTTGTTGGTTTTTTGTACTTTAGTGTGTCCTAAAAGAACCTTCAGCATTATCAGTTAACTTTGCTACAGGGAATATGACTCAGAGTTACTATCTAGAGGAACAGGGAAATGACGGATTGAGACTATTATCTGATTTGAAGAATCCACTACTGTAAGTGGCACCTTAAATGAACTGAGTGGTACCTGTAAATCAGCTTGAGAGATCAAGATAATATTCTCCATCCTGTACATTGCTTTGTTACAGTCTTTGTAGATTATTCCAGTTATTTTTCCTGTCCCTCCCAAATTTATGTTTCTCTCTGCCCAACACTGATTCATCCACTTAAGTGTAGATAGAGTAAATAGATAAAAATTAGTCAGTCAGCATTGAAATGTCTAAATTACCCTGGTGAAGGGAGATGTAGAAGAGCTCATATGGTAACTTGGTTTATATTGTCCAGGACAATTTGAGCCTCTGAAGAGGATACTGGAAAGCGAGTTTATGGAAATTTGTTACATATTACAGTCTAAAACATGATGAGATGATGGTAATATTAGCAATGTCTAGAATAACTTTCCACGTAGCTTGGGTTGGAGAAGTCCCCGAGTAGCTCCAGAGGTTCAGGAAAACCCCTCAGGCCACCCAAGTAAATGTCCCATCTGCTTACTAATGCCTGAAATTACTTAGGAAGAGTTTCATTTCTTAGCCCAAAGCATTTGATTCCTGTTAAAATGCAAATCTCTTGGGTATGGCAATACTCTAAGTTGTTGCTGTATCTCAGAAAAGAAGAAAAGGCTCTCAGAGAGTTTTTCTGAAGCAGATTTTGACAAAGAGTATGAGGTCGCTGGACCCTGGTGGAAGGGTGTAGAAGAATCAGTCAGTGCAACCTTAATGGGTAGATGCCTGGGGAGGGGTGAGAAAGGGAATAAAATGGATAAGAAGAATGCAAAATGCAATAGGGAGCATGTGCAAAGACCTTCCTCTCTTTTCTGGTTTGGAGAGCTGATATTGTTAGCTGGAAATTTACTTCTCTTACCCACTTATAGCCTCTGGTTAAGGTGTTGCAGAACTCAGCGTACATGTATCTCCACAAATATGCAACTTGGGTGGACGTGTAGACATTCTTCGAACCTCATAAGGATGATTGCTCGTAATGTATCTTTGCCAGTTTGGGGTGTGGTGTGTGGAAATTACTCTAACCCACCCCCCCTTTTTTGTGATTTACAGTATTTCTCTTTTAAACATAGCTCTTGCAAGCCTAGTAATTTATGTTGAAAACGTCATGAATTTCTAGGTTGGGCGCATACAGAATTTATTATATTAATATCAGTTATAATATTATATTCACCAGGTTTCTCCTTAACACCTTCTGAATAGCACCACTAGTTTAGTCAAAATTAAGCTGATCATTAATACCATATTCACTCAACTACTGAAGATTGCTCTTACTTAAATTATTAGACAAAAGAAGTCATGAACAAATTCTCCAGGGATCTTCGAGTTTGTAAAAAATGCTTGCTTTTGAAAGAGAATTTATTCTCACTTGGATTAAAATCAATGATAAAACAGCTGTAAGAGACCGAATGGGCCTTAGCCCAATGTTTAAAGACAATTAGAGTAATTTTTCAGTCACAGTTTCACGTTTTGCTGCTTCCCAAAATTCTCTCGCAAAACAAGAAAGCATATATGTCACAACTGAATTAAAGAAAATTCTTTTGTAAGTGAGAAAAATTATTTCCATAATCATTTATCTGTTTATTTTGGATTTTTATAGCTTATATTTGCTTAAATGTATTAACATTGATATGCTTCTCTATCTATCTAGATATAATTCAGGAAAACCATGAGAATTAATTAAGAAAACAACAGCAAAAAATTTTACTTTTCATTTCATGTTCCTGCTATGTTCTCACCTAATCATTACAAATTTTTTAAAAAAGAGATTTTTATGAAAATACAGTTTTATCTCTTTTTAAACAGAAACACATGACCGATTCAAGTAGGAGTTGTTATACTGTCATGTCAATTTTAACAACTAAAGTTGATATTGTATCTCAAAACATCTGAATTCTGAAGATTTGGAGGACTTCCAGTTTATACTAACGGAATGTCCTGCCAGTGGGGAGACTTACTAAGAATAAAGTTGAATTCCTCCTATAAAATTTAGCCTCCGAATGGCCCTGCCATCAGAGTGCTGAAAGTGGTAAACAAATTGAAATAAACCCAATAAAATAAGCCCAGATTTAGGGTAGCACAACATTGAATTTGGGCCCTGATATAACAATTAATGCCATTGAAAACATTGGACATAAGTTGTATTGAAAGTGAAAACATGGTAAAGAAATTACCTTAGGAATGTATATTAGACAGTCTTTTTGTCTTACATTCTAAATCCAGGGTTTTAGGATTTAACTTTATTAACTTCTCCATTCTATGAAATGACAATAAACATAACCTACCAGCCAATGATAATGTGGGATCGATGAACATACAAACAGCACGTGTTTCAGTCTATGTAGAACACAGATAGTGCGAATGCAAATCTCTTGGTATCCAAAGGAAACGATGAAGGTGTTACTTCCAGATAAATTTTGCGGACAGGAAACATTCAGTTACGTTTTCTTTCCCTGCCTTATTTGTATTAATTGTAGAATTTCGATGAAAAGTTATGGTCTCTTTATAAGAATGTCACATGGGATTTGATACTCCCTGCAGGGCTTACATACTTCTTGGCTCTCTAGGGAATGAAAAGCATCATATGTGATCAAATTTAACAATCCATGATAAATACGCACCTACAAAGCTAGTATTAAAATATATTTTATAGCAATTTTTTAAAATAATGACCTAGAAAAAACAAATTACTCTTTGAGTTGCTTGAGAAAGTTCTATCCTCCTCAAAATGAACAATTTGGTTCTAAAGAACACTATAAATTTTGATTTTAAGTTTATTATCTCAATAGTCATTGTTAGTCCACAGTTTCTTGAAGGTTGAAGATTGTGCTTGTCTGGGTGTCAGGGTCATCTCACGGTGTCTTGTATCCAGTTAAACTTAAGCTGAACTAATCGCCTTCTTTCTGAAAAACAAGCAAGAAAGGGGCTTTTCACTGTCTATAACCATGACGCATATCAATGATGCCATGGAGTTGGAAATAGTGAATACTGATAATAGTCAAGAATAACCCAAAAATTAAGGGGAGATTTCAAAAGGTAACTAATCCTATGGTCAATATCCTTCTAATATGTTAACCTGAACAGAAGGGAAAAAAATAACTTGAGCAAACCCTAGAGATGATTGCAAATGAGGAGATTACATACTCAAGACTAGAAAGTTAAAAACAGAGAAATTGCTGATGGATCTTGAGAGTTTAAGATATAAAAGAAAATCAAGTGAATAAGATTTAATTTAGATAGACAAAGTGCCTTTTTACAGAGAATAATGCCAACGAGATTTATAAATCAAGTGAATACCAATTAGAAGCCAAAATAGGAGACAAGAACCACAGACAAGTAGAGTTTTAATGTCAAAGGATATAACTAGAGATTTATATTTGGGACACATTTCCCTATTTTTGAATAACAAAGTAGACAGTTCTTGAAGCAGGTTTTTATTCTTTATATAAAAAGTGAAACATTCACATTTGAAATAGGGAATACACTAACCAAATATACTCAGGACCCAGAATAATCCAGTTTAGTTAATAAACATGCACAAGTGGCTTATCGTATGTGGGACATTTGGCTAGATGACAGGGGTTAAAAATGGAATCAAGTGTGGTCACCACTCTTGATGAGTCTATTCAGAGAAACTGATACACAATCACATTATATTATTGTAAATATAAATTATACATGCTAAGTGACATCAGAGTTCAGAGGAGGTGACAAAGACAGGGCAACAGTGATTATAAATGTTGGATTGACCTACCTGGATCAAATACACCTCCTAAACATTTTCAAAGGTACTCATGATGCCAGGATTTGTGGAACAAAGATTTATTTAAAGGAACTGAAAACAAACAACAAGTGTAGCTAGGAATATACAACAAATTCTACAAGTTGTTTTCTCTTGTGTTAGCACAAGGTCTGTTATAAATCATTAGGCACATATCAGTATGAAATCACAGTTGAAGGAAATTCCCGAGTTGCTCTCTTCAAATGTCAATTTGGGACTTCACGTGATAGGGTACCTAGGACCAGATTTATCTCAACCTAAAACAACCGAAAAATGGGACAAATATATGAAATAATAGTTTTCAGGTCACTGGGTACCAGCCAATGACGGATGGCGATTCCTGAGAGACTGAGCGATTCACTGAGTACTGTGGCTGCTCCCTGACTATTGAGTTTCCTGGTGCAGCACGATGCCCGGGAGGAGCCTTGTGGTCTCTCTGAGTTGCAGAGAACACCTTGGATATATTCACTCTGACAGTACTCTCCCCATGGATCAGGGATTATCACCACAGAACCTGGCGAGGTTCCGAGACTATGGGGTCAACGTCAGGAAAGTCCAGCTCTGCAGCCCTAAGGAGTTGCTCCCTCTGAAGCGAATTCACACTCAATCTCTAGCTTGTGTCAAATTATCATTTGTTTCTACAAAATACAGCTGCAGTGGCTTCTGCTCCAGGTAAGGAGAGCTCGGCTGGGATGCTCTGGATTCACAGGTCATCCCAGATTTCAGGGTGGAAATTTGTCCTGAGACCTCAGTTCTCTCAGGGGTCCAAAAACATCCTTGACTTTCAGTTTGTTCAGTTTTTTTTTTTTTTTTCTGGTGTAAAGATGGGAGTTAACAACTTCCAAGCTCTCTAATTGTAAGAGCTGAAACCAGAAGTCAGAAGTGGACATTTTAAAAACATAATTTAAAAAGTAATGCACAAATATGAACTACCTGAGGATAAATCTGAAAGGGATGTGCAATACATGTGTAATACAGAAATTTGAAGTTTTGCCATGAAAAAAAAAAAGAACACCAAAATTTGGACGAGAACATACCATATTCATATGTCAGAAGATTCAGTATTGTTTAGATTTTACTTCTCAGAAAATGATCTATAAATTCAATGCCATCCCAATACAAATCCCAAAAAGTGGAGGGTTTTTGGTAGAAATTGGCAAGCTAATTCTATAATTCATATGAAATGAAAATGCAAATGACTTCAAATAGTTAAAACAACTTTGAAAGTGAATTAAGTTAGAGGGATAATACTACTTAATTTCAAGACTTACTTAAAGGTACAATAATGAAAATATTGTGGTATTAGTGTTAAGAAGGACTTAACTAGATCATGGAACAGAGAATGAATTACTGAACACGGCCCAGAAATTGACTCACAATTACAGAGACAACTGATTTTTTACAACCATGTAAAATGAAGAAGCAATAGTCTTTCAATAAATGATTGGAACAATTGGATATCCATACGCCAAATTAAAAAAAAGAAAGATCTTGCACCATACATGAAAATTTACTCAAAAGGGATCACAGACCTAAATGTAAAAGCAAAAAGTAAAACCTTTAGGAGAAATATTTTGTGACATTAGGTTAAGCTAAGATGTCTTAGATAAGATACCAAAACCTCAATCAAAGAAAAAGATTGATAAATTTGATTCCTCCCCATTTGAAACTGCTGCTCTTTCAGAGGCACTGTTAAGAGAATAAAACAATAAACCACCAATTGGGAGAATATATTTGCAAATCTTACATATCTGATAAAGGACTGTATGCGGTATATGTAAAGAATTCTCAAACACAATGATATGAAGACAAACTCCCCAATAAATAATCGGCCAAACATTTGAACAGATATTTCCTCAAAGAAAATAGATGCACAGCAAAGAAGCATATGAAAGTATGTCCAATGTCATTAGCCATTAAAAAATGAAATTTTAAAATATGGTTGATATGCTTCTGCATACTAATAGAATGACTAACATTAAAAAGCCATCTGACCGTCGCAAGGTTTAACAATCTTGCAGAGGGCTAGAACTCCCATGAGTCAAAGCAGGTAAATAAAATAGTTCAACCACTATAGGAAAGACTTAGGCAGTTTCTTAAAAAGGTAAACATGTACCTGTCATATGATTCAGACATTCCAATTCTAGGTATTTACCCCAAATAAATCAAAATATATGCTGGCACAAATACTTGTACATAAATGTTCATAACAGCGTTTTTTTTAAAAATACCGAACTGGAAACAGCTCAGATGTTTATCAACCGGTAAATGGACAAATAAACTGCGAGCAGTACCTTCATATACTGGAACATTACTAAGCAATAAAAAGGGATTAGCTACTAGTACATACAACCACCAGCAACATGGATGAATTTCGAAATATTTATACCGAGTGAAAGAAGCCAGTCGAAAATTCGTGCAAACTGTATTACTCCATTTATATAAATTTTTTGTAAAGTGTGCTCATTCACAGCTATACAGATTAGACCAGTAGTTGCCAGAGGACAGGGAGAAAGTGGCGAGGAAGAATTACTATTGCTAAGTCTTACTTTGGGGGGTTATAGATATGTTTACTCTGTTAACTCTGAGTATACGCGTATGTTGAAACTTAATCAGACATGTTAAACGTGCAGTTTACGGGATGCCAAGTCACTCTAATTTTTTTTAGCTCTTAATTTTAAAAAATATATTAAGGAGTAACAAATTATAAGACTTTAAAAAACAAATCTGTAAGTTTGATTATGCACTGGGCATCATATAGTCTTTCATGGGTTTAGTTGGGAAAAATGATTTCCTGAACTTAGTGCCTTAAGGAATCTGAATAAGGATACTGAATCTTCTGACATATGAATATGGTATGTTCTCGTCCAAATTTTGGTGTTCTTTTTTTTTTCATAGCAAAACTTCAAATTTCTGTATTACACAAGACTTTGATACCACATGAAGAGCACATCAGCAATCACTAGTTTCAAATATTTCACAATTTAAAGAAAGGCCCCACATGCGTGTAAACACAAAGTCTCACTCATGTACAAACCAGCACAGCTTAAGAGGAAGACGCTATCAATTAGATCAGTTGGCCATATGAAAACTGATTTTGATAAAAATGTATGAATAACTTTTTACCATTATTTGAATGCTCTGACATTCAAATAAAGAGAGAGAGAGAGAAGAGAGAGATAATTTAGCAACTTTTTTCTTTTGTATTTCCTTTGTCTTAGGTGACATCCATATATTTTTAGAGATAAGGCATGATGATCTTTTGCCTTCTCAGCTGCCACAGTGCTTAATTATTAAACCAAACACTAATCTTGGTGTTGCTGTAAAGATATGTAGTAAATGCAATTAGAGTTTATAATCAGTTTACTTTAAGTGAGAGAGAATAACCTAGATAGTTTAGATTGGACTGATTGTGTTGAAAACCGTCAGAGCAACACGGAGTCTTCTCTGAAGAGAGTAGACTCCAGTTGTGGACAGAAGCTTCCTCTCTTGGCCTGGGAGTTTCAGCCCATCCTTCCCGATGGCCTGGATTTGGAATTTACCTAGCCAGCCCCCCACAATCGGACAAGTCAATTTTTTTGCAATACATCTCTTAATGTATATCACCTACTGGTTCTGCTTCTGTGGTCAAACACTAATGGATACATATAGAACCCCCGTAAATAAATTAATTCATCCGAGGCTCAGCTTTTCTTGACCTGCCCATCTCACCACTCTCTGCAGGCAGGAGCAGAGCCCCCCCCCCCGCCCCCGCTTATGCTTCTGCGCACACCATCCACAGATCCTTGTGATAGCAGTTGTTGGTTCTCATATCCTTCTCCCCTGTTGGATTGTGAGCTTTTTAATGTTATCCATTCTTACTCTGTCAGGACCTAACAAATTCTTGTTGAAAATCTATTGATTAATTAACAAACTAAGCAAAGTTATGTATTCAATAAGTGACTCACCATGTTTGTCCAATGTCGTCTTCTCCCTGGGGATTTGGTCACTACATTTTGGATTTGTACATAGGCTCCAACATTATTGGTCTTCTCCATTTGTGACAAACACAATGTAAATTTTAAAAGATCACTCAAAATTTAAATTATTTATGCTACCAGGCTACAGTTACTTAACAATTCTGAGTTAAAGCACACAGCGTTCTCCAAACACCTGCGTTAGTTAGCATTCATTCCAAACACACACACAATACGACCCATTGCCAAGGACTTGCTGCAACATAAATTTTTGAACATTCCTGTACTGATTCCAGGTCACTACGTAATTCTTACTTTGCTAATGGTAAACTTTGTCTTTGAACTTTGCCACAACAATGCAATCTGAAGTTTTCAAAAACATTTGAACAGCAGTTGTGAAAACTGGGACTAGCTCGGAGGCAATTTGTGCCATCAAATAAACATGCTCCTTATTGGACTTTTTATTTAACCTTTTGGAGATGGCAAATGGGACATAGTAGAGCAACAACAGATGAGCTAAACAGCCCCTTTTGATGCCTGGAATTGTGACTGTTCCTCAGAAAATATTTGTGTTTTTTAGTCCAATGACAGTTGAAATATTCCAGCTTATTTATTGATTTAAACTAGAATACCTTTCACATAAGGAGGATCTTCCTTGTCAATTGATATCTAGAAAATACTAAAAGGAAATTTTATTTGTAATGAATTTGCCTGTATATGTCTCTTCTTATGAACAAATAATCAGGAATACAGGAGTCTCTACTGTTGACCTGCATGGCATTAAAAAAAAAAAACAAACAGTAGCAATGTATATCTTTGATATTTTATTTCCATGTATCTTGCACTTGGGCCCAGTGCTTCTGTGTGTGTGCATGCGTGTGTCCTTGTGGTGTTTGCTGGATTGAGATCCTTTCACAAATTCTCTGAGGTAAACAGATAGCCACATGGAAATCAATGAGAATTTTCTCCGTTCTATATTGAAAAGTAAAAATCCAGCACAGTGTATTTCTTACAGAGCTTATCTAAGAAAAGTTGGTCGAATCTCTTTGTCATCAGTGTCACGTCTGAAAATCTCTACATTACTGTAATTGCCTTAACAGCTCTTAACATCAAAAATATCCAAAGAGCAGTAAGCACTGAGTATCTCAAAAGGACATCCACACGGATTGTGTGACTTTTTATCATTGCATTTTGCTCTATGGTCTTTCAAAAATAATTTACAATTTCATTTATTTAAACTCGTCCTGACACATCATTAGAGAATACTGTCATTTTCACTTATTCCTGCCATAGTGATGACAATTGTTCCGTGGAGACTCACCTGGTGCCTAAGCTTTGTTTATTTTTCATCTGTGAAAGTCTACAGACAACTCAGGTTAAGTTTTTTGTTGTTGTTGTTGTTTTTGTATAACCATAGGGATTTATTTTTCTTAACACCAGGAAATGACTCATAAAGAACTACAGTTTAAGGTTGATAATGTTATAATATAAATTATTAAGTTTCCATCTTCCTGAGTGCTGTGTAATTATGGATAATTGTACACTTAAGTATCCCAATATATGTACTCTGATTCATGAAGCAGAAATATGAAAGAAATTCTTGTTATTACTTTAAAAGTTGTGAATTGACAGCTTATCAGTGTTTAAACTGATCAGATTTAAAATGGATTATCCAAGTACCACACTAGCTAATCAAGCAAGAATCAAGGACAACAGGCCAGGTACAGTGGCTCATGCCTGTAATCCTAGCACTATGGGAGGCCAAGGTGGGAGGATCACTTGAGGTCAGGAGTTTGAGACCAGCCTGAGCAAAAGCGAGACCCCATCTCTATTAAAAATAAAAAAAATTAGCTGGGCAACTAAAAATAGAAAAAAAAAAATTAGCCAGGCATGGTGATGCGTGTCTGTAGTCCCAGCTACTCAGGAGGCTGAGGCAGGAAGACCCGTTGAGCCCAGGAGTTTGAGGTTGCTGTGAGCTAGGCTGATGCCATGGCACTCTAGTGCAGGCAACAGAGCAAGACTCTGTCTCAAAGAAAAAAAAAGAAACAAAAAGAATCCAGGAAAAGTAGCCATTGTCACTGAACTAAAGAAGGAATAGGAAGATCTCTGTCTTCTAGCTTTAGAAGTTCAAGTGAAAAAGCCATCTATCAAAAGTCTAAGATATATTAAATATTTCCCTGTCAAAGAAAGACTTTGGAGCACAGAGTAAATTGACTTGATACTGAATTCCTATCTGTAACCTTCTGTTTAAATAAGTCTCACTGTGATAGCTATGACAACAAATCAACAATTTGTCGTTTCTTGTATCACTTCTTTTTATATATGTATTTGTTTATTCTTTGGTCTTTCTCCCCTGTGCCCAAGCAATCCTACAGTCCACGTGCACTTTCTCTCAGTTCTTTAGCACACAGTCGTGATGATAAACACACACTGAGTATCTCTAGTGGACATAACACTTAACTAGAGGCTGCAAATACACGACTCAAAAGAGAGAAGCTTTCACCCTTGACTCCTAGGAACTTAGCTTATAACTAAAGATTCCAGATAAAAATCATTAATAAAAACTGAAGCAACAAGATCCATTCCAAACTCAGATCAGCTTCCTGCCAGCAGTAGCCTGCTGGTCAAAATAGCAATACCGTGGTAGACAAATAACTTTAAGAACTCTACAATGGGAAGAGAAAGTCCCCTGCTCCTTTATATGTGGTTATTCTCCTGCACTCATTATATAACTGATCTGCATTCTGTAAAATATGCCAAGAAGAAAAGCCCTTCACAAGCTTCCCAATCACTTGCTTCTTGTCCATTGTCCCTAAATTTCTAGCCGCATGATAATTCCTTGGTGATTACATATCACAACAAGTATTTCTATGGGCCAATGATGAACAGTATACTGGACACATAGAAGACACATAATAGGAAATCCATAAAAAGGATTTTCTGTCCTTAATGAAATTTGAGTAAGGATGCTCTATGCCAGCCTTTTCACTTGCCCTAAATTTGGCACATTCACCTCTGCAGAAAAATATGTGCATACGACATACACACACACATCCACAGAGACGCACATGCACATCCCACATCCACAGATGTATGTAAAAATAAATTGCATATATTTGAAGAAAGTAATGAGGTTTGGTGTTTATAATGTGGATCATATATAATTCAGGGAAGAAGGGTCCATTGAAAATGTGAGTTGTAAGCAATAGTTTAAAATGATGGAGTGACCACAGACTTCCAGAGAGGATGAGGGACACGGTTCCAGGTACTTCTTCTTCATTTCCTTCCTTATCAGTAGAGTTTTTCAATCAACCTAATCTAGCAGAACATTTCTCCTAGGCTACTGAGATATATTTGCAGGAAACAACTTTCCCTTCACTGAAAGAAATAGGTTTAACTCCTTCATTCCTAGAATTCTATAATTCAGGGAAAAAGTGAGTTTTCCATAAGGTACTTAAAGGAGGAAAGAGAGATGAATCTATGTGGAAAATTAGGTGAAGGAGTGGAAAATTGCATCTACCATATAAGTCTGACGACATATAGATATATTCCTCCGTGAAAACCTGGAAATCTCATTTAAAAATGGTACTTGCATAGTCAGCAGCAATCCCTAACAATGTCTTTCTTGCTGCTGACATCGTATTTTTTTCACCCCAATAATAAGGGATAATTTGGACCCATTCTCCTTTTCGTTTAATTCTGTCCATTTCTTATTGCATTTTCCCCACTTCTTTTCCCACATGAGAGATGATTGTATTACTTGTGGGAATATGATGAATCACTTCAACAGGAAATATGTGGCATCTGGTTAAGATTCCTTCTAGCATATAAATTAATCTTGAATGACAGCTGGGTCAAAATTTTCCTTTGAAACAGGTTCCCGTGTGGCAGGTAGAATCAAGTATTCTCACTTTATCGGCAGGAGATGTTTCCAGGCTCACTGATGTGTCTAACCTTTATTAGAGAGAAGTGGGTCACTTTGCTACCCCCTGAAAATAATTGATGAGATGAAAAGAGAGATTTGGGCAAGAAAAATGGAAAGATGTACTTAATAATCCTGCTGAGATGAGGAATGTTATCAGAAAAATAGAGTACTGGTAACACTAAATGATACTACAAAAAATACTTATACTATCCAAAGAAAGCTGCAATAAATAAATAAAATATAGCCATTTAATCAATTTGAGACACACTGGTAAGTATTTCCCCATTAAAAAAAAATTCCCCAGTGAAAAAAGAAAAGACTAAACATATTTTCCCTCTCTAATTTGTGTGATAATTTTTTTTTTCTGAGCTAGAAGCTTTTCCTTTTCCTTTTTTTCCTTAAATCTGTCTCATGGAAAAGGTAGAATCTAAATAATCAAGATTTAACTTTCTGAAATCCCTTCACTTTGTATACTGCGTGATTTTTAAACGTTTCATTTGTGGCAATAACAATTACTCCTCTGTCAGGAAATTCAATTTATTTCATATAGAAGCCAGCAAAGGCACAAAAACATTAAACAAGGGAAGATTCTCCAACATTCCACATGATGGCAGAAGATCTTTTCCTTATTAAGTAGTCAAAGCTTACAGGTTTGTATTATTCTATTAAATATAGCAAGATAAGCAATCTCCCGTATTCTCTAAGCCATTTTAGAGTAATTTGTTCTCAGAACAAACCAGAAGAAACGATGTGTTTTCCTGTGTGAAAAACAAACAACCTGAAAAAAAAAAAAAGTCCAAACTATTTTCCTCAAGTTTTCCTAAGTAATGTTGGGATTATGAAAAGTGCCTTTCAAAAATCACACTTAAAATGAGATCTTTTAGACCACATTTCCCAAATGTCAGTGATCATTGTTGTCTGTTTATTGTTGTTAATCACAGCAAACAAATCTTGTGAATGCACTTATAGAACAGGCTGCTTAGTAAAATCCCCCTTGTAGACGGAAGCATCTTTGAGAACATTTTTTTCAGAGAATCTTTCTCTGACTTGCAATGTGGCTACCGTCCAGGCAGAACCTTAGGAAAACAATGGCTCCCTAGCTCCAAAACCAGACTTCTAGGCACAACTAATCCAAGAATTCTGTCAGCCTTATAAAATGCTGGTATTTCCTGTTTCGTGGTGAAAATGTAGTATACGTGGGCTGTCAAGTGGAGTTTCTCTACAATTTATAAATACTCTGCCTCTATTTATGCCTTTTGGCTACATAATCAATTGTCTACTAACTTTGGTTGTTTTCTTGTTTGTTTTCATTGACTAAAGCTGGTGAGATAGAGCAGTGCAGTATAGTTTCATTGGCTCTCTGTCTTCTTCTACTTCTTAAATTCAAATACGGTTACTTCCCTGTTTGGTGCTAATGGAGGCAAGCTGTGCATCTACCACACAAAGCTCAGATTATTGCTAAAGTAATGTGCACATTGTAACTCACCTACCTGAGTATGACATTCACAACATATTAAATGAGCAAACTTTAGTCAGGTAATGCTTTACATTAATGCCTTCACTTAATTATGGGAAGAAATCAGCCCTGGATAGTAACAATAATGCCTTCTATTTTTATATTGCCTTTAGAGTGTTTGCAATGTATTCCTACATCCACTGTGACATTTAACTCTCAAAAACACCTAAAGTTCTAGCCATTATCACCATTTTACAAATTTTGTAACTAAAGATTAGAAGTTAACTTTTTTTTCTCCCTAAGATCATAGAGCTATTTGAAAGGGCAAGAACTGAAATCAGAAATTCTACCTCCTATCTTGATGATATCAACTGAAGAGAATAAAATCATGATTCTAGATAAGAACATATCTGAATAATGATTTTAGTTTTATATAAACATTTGCCCAAGTTTATCTTCAAGGGACCTCAGAGTAGAGATCAGGAGTGTCCCCATAATCAACTGACTCTCTCATGTGCAGTGTGACTTTCAGGATGACCAAATGCAAGAACGTGGAAACCAACAGCCTTCCTCGAAGGATGGGTTCATCCTGAATGTCTCTCTCGCTGAGTGGGTGGAAGTTCTCTCTCTCCTTCTTAAGATGATACAAATTCTCTTAGATGAGAACACTTGAGATAAATAAAAAGAGTTGCTTTCTGCTAGCATATTTGTATGATATCATAGAGATGTCAATCTCATGGAAATGTCCATCTGTTTGTCAATTCTAGTGTCAATCTTATTGAAATGATATGAAAACATAAAACCAACCTCAGCAGGTCCTCCGGCGACTGCTCAAGGTCCCTAAATGTAGTGCAGAGGTGATTACTTACAACATTTCATCCTGAAAGAGAATTGATGGTATTATCTTACCTTCAATCCATGTGATAGATCAAAAAACTGACAAAAACAGTCACCAGTTGTCTATATGGGAACAAAGCTATGAATACTTAGTAAGCGATTATTTCTTATTAGAAAACAACAGTTTGTTTGGCTCGGCTGCTAAGTTGACCTACTTTTACATTGTCTTAAAGTGCTAACATAATGAATTTTACAGAAGCAGAATAATTAATAGTTACATTAATGTCAACAGATCTGAGTAGTAGTGAAATTTCAAAAAAAAGATACCTTTCTTATGAGTTCCTATAAGCAGTGTTTATACATAAAAAGGGAAGTTCATAATTCATACAAGTAATTTGAACAAGTCAGATCTCCTCAAATACTTTTTAGGTTTATTTATCTGTCTGAATTAACTAAAGAAGTCTCTTCCTACTTTGGCTCTTGTATCTGGTATACTCCTAGATTTTTAAAGCTGGAGATCCTTTAAAGTTCATTTAATTTTAAATCTAACTAAGATTTTCTTTTCTTTTATATTTATTTATTTATTTATTTTTGGAGACAGAGTCTTACTCTGTCACCCTGGCTAAACTCCAACTGCATGAGTGACCTTGTTCATATTTCTTAAATTTTCTGATTCGCTTTCCTCATCTGTCAAATGGATGATTATGCAGGATTGCTGGGAGTATCTGCTGCCATGAGACATGAACTGTAGAGGCTTCCTTGAGACTTTTTGCTACTTAAACAGAAAACTCCCATTAAAAGGATGCAAAGTCATCTAATATTTGACTAAATTCTATAACCTCAGAAATAATGGTGGAGAAAGGGTCTCCCATATTTCCATGCATAAATTTTACTTCTCTGATCAACTAGTGGATTGAGGAAAATTTCAGCATACTCTGACTCTCATCTTCTTACTTGCCTTCTATTTTTTTTTCCCTTGAGGGTTAATGTCTGGAAGGAATAAAAAAGTCTTAATATTGCAGACAGAAACTTGCATTCTAATGGTGGGTTTTATTTTTGGTTTTATTGTTTTGGGGGGTTTGTTTGTTTTGCAGTAATTTCTTGACTAGAAAAAAATTTCGTGAGTTCTGTGGATCTAGGTCTATGCATCTACATGGTATTTTCGCAAACAATCCCTAGATTATAAACTCGGAAATATGCATGAAATAACCTAGTGATAAAATAATTTGACTAGGGTTAGGGGAATTCAGTTCTAGCCTCAGGTCTGCCATTAACACTCTGTGAGGTCCCAAACTGGTCCCTGATTTTGGTTATATTTTCCACAACAGAAAATTATAGTTGGGGCTGGGTGAGGTGGCTCACGCCTATAATCCTAGCACTTTGGGAGACCGAGAAGGGAGGATTGCTGGAGGCCAGGAGTTTGAGACCAACCTGAGTAAGAGCAAGACCCCATCTCTACAAAAAATAGAAAAATTAGCTAAGCATAGTGGCACATGCCTGTAGTCCCAGCTACTTGGGAGGCTGAGCCAGGAGGATCACTTGAAGCCCAGGAGTTTGAGGTTGCAGTGAGTTACGATGATGGCACTGCACTTTAGCCAGGGTGACAGAGTGAGACTCTGCTGCTGTCAGTGTAACCACTCATAGAAATATATTTCATCTCTAATTTCTTGATTCTGAGATGCAGCTGGTTTTCCAGGTTTTGTTAGAATTGTGTGTAAAATATGTACAAATAGGCTCTGAAACCTGAAGGTTTCTTTTAAGTAGTAAATGAATTTTTAATTCCTGGATTTCGTGAGTGGGGTTGGTTGCTCGGTGACCAGTTTCAACTAAATTTAGCATTCTTCTTTGTGTTCTAGATATAAGAGACTGAGGGATTATCAACTTTTAGGGTAGCTGAGCTATAAATTTATATGATCCCAAGTGTCTTAACTTAAGCAAATTCTACCTGCCCAATAAAATATTTGTTTCTACTGTATTATAAAGGTCTTTCTGTCCGATGTATTCTGATGCTGGCTAAATTAGTTCACAGGGACTTACTAATATTGATTCCTACCCCTTCCTAAGTGCGGCTACCTTCCCATAGGTCTTGACTGATAGCAAGTAATGCTGACAGCACACAAGTGGTGTAAAGCAGTTATCCCCATCCCAAAATTGCCCCTCAGTGCTGTCCAGTTTCTAAAAACACATTATTCTTCACCCCCCAAAACTCTCCAACTTCTCAGTTTCCTTCATCCAAATAACCCTAACTCCTTGTTTTGCTGCAAGCTGGTAGAATTGCTGTTGCCTCCTTAAACATTTCTTCAACTCTGCTATAATAGAATTGGTTGGTAAAGGGCTAGTGGAATGCGTTTTTTCTTGTTTGTCTGGGAGATTTATAAATTCATAGTCAATATATAATATATGGTATAAGGTATGGATCAAAGTTCACTTTTTTTGCACATGAATATTCAATTGTTTCAGTACTATTTATTCAAAGCTTCTTTCTTTGCTGAATTGACTACATGGTTGTCAAAAATCAGGTGCCCCTGTATGTGTGGGTCTGTTTCTTGGCAATCTGAGCTCTTCCATGATGTAGCAGTTTGTCAATATATCAGGATTGTGGTAGTCAGTTTTCTTAACGAATATAATAGTATCCCAGAAGCTCAAAGCAGAGGTTCTTTTCACAAAGAGATAATTCCAATAAACTTGTTTTGAAGCACTGCCTTTAATTGTTGGCCCCAGGGTCTGGATTTCTTAAAATTATTTATATATTAAGTGCTTAATAATGCTGACACTCAGGGCTTCCCTTAAAAAGCACAATGAGTCTCCTTTTTATCTCTCCTCTAGACACAAGATAGGAACTACTGTATAGAGAAGAAGTTTTAAGAATTTTATCTGCAAGTAAATGCTTATGTTCTTTTAATTCCTTCATAGTTCAGTAGGAAGTACAGATAGATGTTCCCATGGAGTTGGGAAGCTGAAAAGAAATTGGGGATCACATTGTTAAACATGTAACAGACCATTGCTAAATGTTAGGATCTCAAAATAATATTTAAAGATGTGTTGGCTTTGGAAAATCAATACCAACTTATTGTATATCTTTTAATTCAGCATGCATTAACAGATATATTTACCATTAACCCTCAAATTTGGTTAATTCAGCTAATGTTAAATATAAAAGCAATCTAGAAAAATTATATCCAGTGCTAAATATAAATTTAAAATTTAAATAACAAATGCTATACCAAATAATACATAGTTCTCTCATCCCCTCAAATTCCAGCTCTAGTCTTCTATTTCTAGTTCATGTTTCTGTGTTACAATATTGGAGACATAAATATATTTTGGAACAACACATTTTACAGATGAAAGCACTGGTCACCAAGATCGTTAATTGACTTGATAAAGGATACATATAGTTAATAAATTGTTGGGACTGGTAGCTACATGTCCACACAACAGTGTTATTTCCCTTCCAAATAAAGGCAATAAGCAATTGTTAATAATCAATGTGTCAAATGATATTATTTAACACTCAGGATTGCAGAGATTAGTAAGAACCTATCTCCACCCTCAAAAAGTTTAGCGGGACATAAAAGACAATGTGTATGTAAATACAGCGCATATATGATGCCACATTATGTGTTTGGAAAAGTGCTACAAACCAACGTGCATTCAATTAATGGGTGGTGGAGGAAGGACGAAAAAGAGGGGGAAGGAGAAAAATGTAGAAACAGTAAAAAACAAGATCTCTTCAGGTTGAGACAACCAGGGAAAGAGTCTTGGAAGGGGAGGCTCTTGAGATAACACTTGAAAGTGGAAATTTGAAAGTTGAGTGTAGAGGAGGGAAGAGAACTAGAAAAACATTTCTTCCAGGGACATAAACATGGGGAGGCAAGAAAGTTATGACAAATCACACCATTGACTTTTGCCACACGGCTTCCCTGCTGAGACCTTTGTTCCTCTGCAACATTACACTTTGAGGACCACCTGCTCTGTTCCCATCGCACTATTGCAGTTGACTATGGGACAGAGCACTTGCTAAGGTCACCTCTGCACTTTGGGAGCGCTCCATCCTTGCAAGCATCTATTTCACTCAACCTATTTGTGCCTGAGGGGAAAAATACAATAGAAACTTTGTTTTATTATCTGCATTCATGAGAAACAAGCTGTGTGTACCATTCCCAACACTTTTTATTTTTCTATTTTTCTTTAAATGAAGGTGGGGAAAGCTTTTAACTCTCATAACATTAACATTATGGCCTGGCTATTTTCCAACTTCACCATGGTAGAAAAAAAGCACCCTCCAATTTAATAACTAAATTAATTTTTCCTCCCTCAACAGCATGTGCAATTATTAAAGTCAGAAAGATCTTGGCAGCCTCTTGCACTGGTAAATAAAACGTTGCATTCTCATCCTATGATTAATTAATGTTCCTGATTCAAGGAGATATGAAATCGCTTTACATTCCTTGTGTTATTGAAGAAAGTAATGTGCATTATTGCTCAGGTGCTTTTTACATTCATGCAGTTAAACTGCAAATATACACACACACACACAGACACACACACACACACACACACACACACATATGCCTCTAAAGCCTACAGTTATTCTGCAGCACTGTGTGGGTTACAGAGAATAAAACTCGAGGAGGTTCCTGAAAGGAGAGAGGAAGAAAAGGAGCAAGAGAGAAAAAGAGAAAAGAAATGGGGAAGAAAATTGGGCTTAGCTGATCAATTGTGCCAGGGAATCTGTTTGCTTCTTGCTTGCTTACGGTTTGCCATCTTATTTAGTAATTTCTTGATGAGTAACACAAGTCAGGAATGATAAAAATTAAACATACTAACAAACACAAGAAACCTGCCTACATTACCCTTGGAGGTTATTACCTTTTGGCCCCTTTATCAATAGGCAGGAAATGGTTTTCTTTATGTTTCCAATCGCATCAGCAATTCTACAGGTTCAAGTGGGTATAAAGGTGATGCTTTGGACGGTCACAAGAGGAGACATTATGGAACATAGCACATTCATCCCTCACTTAGAGAATATTCTGGATTCAATAAGAAAGGAGGACACCCTGCCTTCCAACCAGTGTCACATATTGCAAAGAAAAACAACACAAATCAAAACAAAACAAAAAAGGCCAATTTATGTGACACTTCCTACTTTGCTTTCTTTTTTCTTAAAGTTTAGTATTGCATGATTACAGTTATGTATTCTCTTCCAAAAGGAGCAAATGACTTTCCCACAGTTAATCAAATGTAATAAGCCATTTAAATATTAAAACTATCACATTTCCTGAGGAAACTATTCTGTACCTCTTAGAGTTGGGATTTTGTCTCTTCAGACTTGAAGGATACCTATGTGCTCTGGAGCAGGGCTGGGTCCCCTAGTCGAGAGCTCATTAGACCCAGGAAACTATCTTAATATGTCAGATGACTAACTCTGCCTCTGGAAGATTAGTAGAGAAAGAAATTTGAGGAGAATGACAAATCACCCCAGAAACAGAAACTGAAAAAAATGTCTAGAAAATAGACAGGAAAGAGTAACCAATATGTGTAATGTTAAAGGAAGAAAATGCATTTATCTATTTTTAAAGCACTTTCCTTGTCCGTCTTCAATATAATGTGCATCGTACAATCACTTAATTTTTCTTTTTTACCGAATAGAGATGCTCCCAAAAGGAAGAAAAGGCCCATATGTAAGTAATATGAAAGAAATAGACTCTGACACCCCTGAATAATTCAGAACTCTGCCGGAAAGGTTTTGAGAATTCTACGTTTGCAAAACCCCAACATTTGGACCTTAATGTCGCTTTCTAGTTAAACTCCTAGAGTACTGATGAGGATTATTGAATTCAGCTTAAGGTAATTGGCAACGGTCATGGAAGGGAGAAGTGATTGTGAGTAAAAGACAATGACAGTCTTGATCCGCCTCTCCCCCTGTGTCTTACTTAAGATATGTGTAATGAAAGCACATAGGCCTCACTGAAATATTATTTTTCTCAATTTTTAAATACATTTTGGTTTTTATTTTTAATTTCCTTCTAATCCCCACATATTTTGTTTGCGTTTCCCTTAAATATGGAGTTTAATATCTATCTAATGTATTTTTACCACTCAGTGAATTTTAAGAAAATATACAAATGAAAATACACTCCAGACATTAGTATTTATTTTCTTCCTATTCTTTAAATTTTGCATGGCATTTCAAAAGTCAGCTTTGAAATATTGTTAGAACTGAAAATTCTAACAATATTGCCTAGTGCTTGGTCAGGACATATTAGTCTATTTTGAATTTGAACTCAGAATTGCTATATGACAGACCAAAATTTAACTGTTATTGTCTCATCTTCTCTCTATTAAAGAAAGTAGTTCTTCACAAGAAAGCCAAGAAAGCAAATATTATGATGGAGAATTGAGGAGAGGTTTTTTTCCTGGAGAAACAAGATTCTCAAAATTCATGAACTATTATTTATGTTTAAGAAAACTATTGTAATAGTAGAAGATAGTATATTTAGGCTATTCTTTCATTTTCACCAAAAAAGCATATAAGTACTCATAAAGTACATAGAATCATAATCTACCTTATTTACAGAACAAAAGTGGTTCTGAAAATGAAGTTTTATGAAACAGAATCAATCATACTAATAGTATAAAAATTCAGGTTTGGACATAGTTTCCAGTCAACCAAAAAGTGTAGCATTCACTACGAAAATGAATTAAAAAAATAAAAACCCACTGGGAAAAATTCTGCTCCCTTTAGTATGCAGAAAGCACATGCTGGAAGTAGCTTCACCTGCCAGCTGTGATTAATTTGCTATTTCTTACAATGTCTCACTTTGATTATTAATGATAATGATTTGATTTATGAGTCCTGTTCACTGAATATTCTCAATTTCCAAAGATGTACTCTTTTGGGAAAAAAAAGGGGGAGTGGAAGCTACTGGGGAGATAGTGACTCAGGTAATGGAATGTGGCATCATTCACCTCTAGACGCTGGTTCAAATCTATCTGTCCATGATTTCCTAAGGTGCACAAGGAAATCTAGAGGCCGGGGCAGAGATATTGTATATAATGAATGAGAGAGGGATATCACCTGTGTTCTGAGGTTTTGTCTGTCTGTGTGTTGTGGGAATGAAGAACATTTGGAACCAGAGCTTCCAGATTTTAGCGCTTTTCTCCATGCGGCATTATAACATGTAAACCCTGCAACGTGAATTGCGTATTAGCGTATTGTAATTCATGCGTATATTAAGAAGCTGAGATTTTTAAGACTGTATGAAAAGATGCTGGTGCTCAGAATTGAATTACAGAGAATTAAGGCAATTAGAACTCTGAGGGGTGATACCCAGTGTTGTTAGAATATCGTTTTCTCTACCAGCTGACCTGCTCGTTGATCATAGAAAAGAAAAATCAGTAGAAATTAATTTGGAGCTTTTCATAAATGCAAAAATAACTCAGGAATAATTGATTTTTAAAGGTTGAAAATTCCAAAGGCTCTCATCATCCTTGAGAAATATCTTCTAGGAAAATAAGTCTAAGAAAGAAAAATAATGTAATCATCTTTGCCCAGATCATACCCTCCCCTGGGAGTCTGAGGACCTGAAAATATTTCAGAGCCTTCAGCTGTCTCCACGAACTCACTGGAGGTTTATGAGCCTCTGGTCCCATTAAGTGTCTTAGTACAAGTATTAATAGTAGCTAATCTTATTATTAGAAGCTTTCTAGAGGCTAGACACCTTAGATATATGATCTCATTTAGTCCTCACAACAAAACAGTGAGATATTACTCTGATTTATTAATCCTAGGACTGGGTCTCCCAATCTGCATTTTAAGCAATGATCCCCAAAATTAGGCTTCTCCTGTAAGTGAAACAAAAGCCTGCCTTAAAGGCTATTCCAGTTCATCCCAACTAACCTCTCCTTGTAGTGTCTCTCTCCCTTATTTGAAGACAGGTACAAGTCTAACAGACATTAGTGTTTTCAGAGTTCCATCGTTCTATACTCTCAAAGGGCAGTACCAGCCACTCTCCTAGTTTCAACCATCCATGGATATGTTAGTTGTTTCCAAGTTTATCTTTCCATTCGAGACATATTCCAGACTGACATGCAATTGTCACGTGGCAACTTTACTTGAGTATTGTACTCGGCTATCGCAGACCACACTTCCAAAGTACAGAGCTGCTTTCCTAAATCTCTTCTTTCTCCTATGTTCCATTTTATGGCACCTTTATAAATCCCCTTTCCATCTAGAACTCCGAAAATCTTCTTGGTGTCCTTTTCCCTTACCACCTAGGGAACTAATTTGTTCCCTAACAAATTAGTCACATTTATGCTAATGTTCACTTTCTAAATAGTTCTCGATTCCATTCAAACCACTGATGATACAATGCAGGTCCTTGTAACCTCTCACATGGGTTATGCTGATGAAATCCTTGCTGGTCTTCCTACATTCATCCTGGTCATCCTCAAAACCATCTTCCTTAGTGTAACCAGTGGGACCCAATGTACTGTGTTGCTTCCTGCTTAAAATCTTTCTAAGACTCCCAAGCTCTGAAGCATCCAATCTGACCCTGCCTTCTTCCCTGACCTAATCTTGTGATATTCCTTTTTCACACATCACACCGAGTAACCAAACACTTGCATATATTGCCATGCTCTGTGCCTCTATTCAAGTTATTCCATCTGCCTCGGGTTCCCTTTATAAAGCCTCTAACTTTCCTGATAATTTCCTGCATACCCATTTATAGTGCCTTCAATCGGAGGTACTTCAAAATAGTGGGAAGGACTTTGCATTCAAATTATCAAAGTTCTCGTTTTCTCACTATAAAAAAAAACACTTCATTTTCTAATTTTTCAGGACTTTATGTAACTCACCTTACCACGTCATGGAAATGAAAGATGACCTGGCAGAAGTGTATAATGTGGCATCCATATTTCTGCATAGCTGTATGAATGGGGATGACACTCTCACCTCTTGCTGTCTCCCTCCCCATGTCTATAATTTAAGTGGGTTGAACTATATCCAGTGATCTCTGGACTCTTACGCCAATGAGCACTCACCATCATTTTTGTGTTCTGATTTACCCTTTGCAAGGCACTTTCATAATTGTTTTCTTTGCCCTTCGTAATGATCCTATTCCCCACAAAAGTACATTTCCCACTTTGCGAATGAGGGACAGACTCAAAATGTTTAGGTGACTGGTTTTCAGTAACAGAGTGAGTAAGTGTGACTCAGTTCATTCACAGAGCTGCAGGACAATCCCACACTTCTGGCTCCTGTCACTTCACTGCAGAGCTTTACAATAGGCCCATTATCGCTGCAGATAATTCATAGGTTGAACTTAATTCTCCAAAACAAGAGGAAAACAAAACAAATGAAATAAAATTATATATATATATGTATATATGTATATATATGTATAGTTACTCTAAATCTCTCTATGTATGAGGACTGTCCAGAAAGTATCCAGCCATGTAATATGAAAAATAGAGACATTTACTGAAGAAGGTACAAGATACAAGAAACATTGTACATAGGACAATGATACCTCAGTCCCGTTCACAGTAGGCACCTTGGGACCTCACACTGTTCTCCCAGCATCTCTTAACTTAGCCCACACACATTCTGCATTCTCAGGTGTTCTGCTTGTTTCAGGCCTTCCAGAATGTGGATCATTTTCAACAGATGCTGGATCATCTTTGAAGCATTTGTGCCATAGTTTTACTTGCGCTACACTCATTGCATGGTCCCTGAAAGCCTTCTGAATCATCCGAATAGTTTCTGTGGAGGAATGTTCAACCTTAACGCAAAATTTGATGCAGATTCATCACTCTACTTGCTGCTCAGTAATTTTGAATGTGGGCTATCTCTTTTTTGTTGTTATTTTTTGAGGTTTTTACGTTCTGGTCCTTATGTTTCCAGGTATATGTAGAAATGTTGGCAAACTCTCTCCCAAGTCATGACTAGTATGCTTTGTAATTTTTAAAAAATATTGCACAAATTCAAAATTCCATAACCTCATCTCCAAACCCTGGGATCACTGGGTATTTCTGGGTTTACCATAAGAGTACCAAGGCAGCTCCACTCCCCTGACCTCCTTTGGATAAAGTCCCTTCCTGATTTTATTACTATTATTCATATTCCCGATAGCCATTTAACATTATTTTTATAAAGTTAATTGTAAATATTCATATTAGAAGTATGATTTCAGAACACAGGCATAGTGGTTTGTTACAAAACTGCTAGGATTGAAGCTGCCAGAACCACGTTGCTTCCTTCAGTGAACTTCTGCGTGTGGGATCAAAGAGCAGGGGCTCCCTCAACGTGCTCCTTGTCTTCCATGTACTGCATCCCCATTAACCGCTGAGAAGGGAAATCAATAGCAGCTGCTCATGAAACAGAGGCATGGAAGGTTCATAATAAGAATTCATAATAAGTTGCTAAAAGGAAACGTTTGTCCCATTTTTGTTCACTGGATGATGTATCTTTATATACCAGTGGGTTTTGCTGTATCCCAACACAGGTGTGGAGAAACACAGCATTGCCACTTAAGGACAAAATAATTGATTAATACCAAGTACCTATGGGACACGGATACTCTATGTCTTGTTCAATCATAAATTGGACAAAAACACAAAGCACAGATGTTTTTTCCAACCTATTGAAGTAAAATCAAAGAGAGTTTTTGAAGGGCAAGATCTCATTGCTGTGTACTGGGAATGAAGCCCTCGTCACACTTAATGGGTGTTCCATGCCAAGTTCCCTAGCCCCTGGGGGTGAAAATTTCCCCTAAAAAGACCTGGAAGGAATTCAAGGCTGCTAAAGGCTTGAATAAAACTTGACTTAATGTGTATTGTACATTTTTATTACCCTGAGATGATATTTTATAATTACCTTTTAAATCATGTGAGAAGAACTTAAACACATTATTAACAAATGATAATATTCCCAAACCAAACCTGTTTGGTGCTGGTCTCTCCAGAGAAAAGAAGAGAACAGAGTGGACAGCAAGCAGACCAATAAAATGGTAAACATGTTAGTAGTAGACACAAATATGAAGTGCCCTGATTCTACCCAAAACTGTAAGATTTAAGAGAAACAAATAAGCCAGTGCTGGAGCTATTTGGTAAAAAGACAGAAATCGTTTTGAGCTGTGCAAGAAATTCTACAGGAAGATTTTTGGATATTCAATAGGGATTAGCCAAAAATAGAAATATGTTTCCCAAAATAAAATGCATAGAGAAACATCTTCTGGGAAAAAATACTCATTTTAGCTTCTGAGAAAACAAGCCGAATCATTAACATGGTTGAAATTGGCAGAATCAGTTTCTTAATGGTGTTTGGAAATAAAGGGAATGCATGTTAATTTACATTCTTTCCTTCACCCTGCCTGAGTTCAACCAAAGCTGAATATTATAGAAATCAATCTAAGAAAAAAAATTGCCTTAAGTATTCTTATTCAACCTACACAGTATGAAATCTTTTCAGCGAAACACCTTTTGGAAATCAGAATTGGAAATAAAGCTCATAGCCAGAGGTGTGTTGCCACTCTCTGGATACTGCTGACTTTGTTTGGAAGAGGGCCGAGAGGTCGATTTCCTTCTCTTCTCCTGGCACTGTGCAGACTGATGTGCATGCAGGAAGAGGCAGGTTTTCTCCCGGAGCCTCCGCAGGGAGTTCTGGAGAGAGGGCTGCCTTCCAACTGGAGGTGATGA